>NC_092036.1:62621411-62921411 GCF_003086295.3 Arachis hypogaea
TACCGCAGCCTGTCTGGGAAGCAACATCACAATACGGGCGTCCCCGCAAACATTCAAGCATTGCCCGAAGGCTCATAATTCACATATAACCATACTTTCCATCACTTAGAAATCATCATAAATCAAGCATTACAACATCACAGAAAGCCCATTTTACAATTCTCTGTTTACTCTGTAAGGTCAGGTACACAGCTATATCATTTTTAACTCCTTTTCTTTTTAACATAAACACAGGTTTCAAAATCTTGTTTCTTTACATCATATACCTCTATATCTTTCTTATACCTCTTCTTAGGTGTTTAGTAAAGGAATAGAGAATTTTGGACTCAAAACTGCCTTCCTGCGGCTTTTAGGAAAAACTGTCTTTTATCAATATTTTATTATATTTAATTAAATAATATTATTATTAAAATAATATTATTAATAAAATAATATATTAATATTTTATTATTAAAATAATAATATTTTATTTAACTTTCAAAATTGCATTTGACTCCCGGACTTCTTGGAAATTGCACTCTGACCCTATAACCTTTAATAATTGCACTTAGCCCTCAACTTTGATTAATTAATTTTCAACCCAAACTTTTTAATAATTGCATTTGACCCCAAAACTCCATGAATACATGTTTTCATGTTCTTCCAAAAACCAAACATTTTTTCAAAAGTTCATCAGATTCTGCTTGATTTTCAGTTAGTTTTTCAATCTCTTCGGAACCGATTGAACCAATTTTTATCAAACCAAAGAGAAATTTTTCAGCCATTAAATGCACATCAAATAAGCATAAAAAATCATGATTTTCATGGCTGGAATGTCACGTTTTTCAGCAGCACCAACAGCCACTTCAAAACCATCATAAACATGATTTTCAAGCATTAAACAACAAGATTTCATGATCAAACCATCACACAAACACCCAAAATCAAACCTCAAGCAACAAGATCTGATTTAACACTTCAAGAACACAGCCAATCATTGATTAATTTACCAAACCTTACCTCCTTTGCTGCTGTCCAAGATTGCACCAAAGACAAGCTTCCAGAAGCACTTTTACGCCTATTTTAACATCAACAACAACTTTAGAATCTTATGAACCATGAAGGCTGAAGCTTCATGATGATGAAAAGAAGGTTTTCCTCACCTTAAGGTATCTAGAAATCACGTTTCTTGGAGCTTTTGGTGATTGAATAAGAGATCCTAAGAGAAAACATGAAGAAAACATCATTAGCTTAAGGAACCACCATGGCCGAACCTTCAAGGAGGAGAGCAGCCTTCATACCTTGATTTACTCCATGAAAAGTGACATAGAAATGAAGAGGAGGAAGAGGTGAACACTTTGGTAAGATTATATTTTTGATAGGGGTTTCGGTTTGAGAAAGAACGGAGAAAGAAGCTCAGGTGTTCATGGAAGTTTCATGGTTTTCTTTCATGGTGTTCTAAGCTTTTCCAAGAACAAAAATGATAGCCAAGCTGTCCAAGGGAGGCCGTGGCCTTTGGATGATGATTATCCAAAAGTTACTTGTCAAAATATCTCAGAAAGGATAATTACTAAAGCTAGATGTATTAGAACTTAAGTAATTACACTGCTAATGGATAAACATTAAGTTACTTAGTGTAAATGACACTAGTAACTGGATAATCATAAGAATAAAAGATATATGATGAAGCATTAGCAGTGCTAAGTTCATCTAAGAATGCCGGTATTATCCGTTATCAGTAGATTTCTAGCTCAGTTATTATATTACTAAACATAGATCAACATTAATCACAATAGAGAAGATAATAATATAATATTCGGAATAAAATAATAATATATGAATATTATATTAATATAATTTTCTCTCGAAATTCGTGACCGGCTCGTCACATAGAGACTAACCACGGAAATCAGAATTTTGAAATTCGGGGCCAAAGTGGCTCAAAAACGCAATTCTTCGCGACGTGCCTTCTTATATTAGGAGAGGTGTCCTGTGCAATCAAGCTGCTGACTCAGCAGCTTGATGACGTAGCACCTGTGCAGTGGAGGTGCCTATATGAATAGAAATTCCTAAAAATTCTGTAAAAATTCCGTTTGATATCGAAAAAGCGCCGTTTCTTCGGGGCTAGGCCGTTACATTCTACCCTCCTAAAAGAAAATTTTGTCCTCAAAATTTCAATTATCTGAAAAGAGAAATGGGTAGTCTGTTCTCATCTTGTCTTCTAGCTCCCATGTGTACTCTTCAGTCCCAGTTTGTCCCCATGCTACCTTAACCAATGATACTGTCTTGCCTCTAAGCTGTTTGTCACTTCGTTCCACAATCCTGACTGGCAGGGTTTGATATGTCAAGTCGGCTCGCAGTTGTACTGTCTCTGGTTGTAAACGTGGCTTTCGTCGGGATTATACTTTTGAGTTGTGAAACATGAAAAACATCATGAAGGTTTGACAAATAAGGAGGGAGAGCTACTTGGTATGCTACTGGACCGAATCTTTTAAGAATTTGAAAAGCACCTAAGTATCGTGGATTCAATTTCTTAGTCCTAAGAGCTATACCTATTCCAGTCGTAGGTGTCACTCTTAAGAAAATATGGTCACGTTCGTTAAATTCTAAGGGCCTACGTCTAATATCTGCATAGCTCTTTTGTCGACTTTGGGCAGTTTGAATCTTCTCTCGAATGTGCTTAATTCGTCCGGTAGTTTCTTGTACCAAGTCTAGCCCCAAAATCCTGCCTTCCTCCTTGTCATACCAGCATAATGGTGATTGACACTTTCTTCCGTAGAGGGCCTCATATGGTGCCATTCCGATACTCTGTTGATAACTGTTGTTGTATGCAAACTCAATCAATGGCAAGTATTTGTCCCAATTACCCTGTTGGTCCATCACGCAAGATCTCAACATATCTTCCAAGGTACGAATTGTTCGTTCTGTCTGTCCATCAGTCTGTGGGTGATATGCTGTACTTAAGTGCAACTTCGTCCCAAAAGCTTTCTGTAGAGCTCCCCAAAATCTAGAAGTAAACCTTGGATCTCTGTCTGACACAATTGATGAAGGTATTCCATGCAATCGTATTATCTCCTAAATGTATAACCGGGCGAGTTTCTCCAAGCTGTGACCAATTTGAATTGGTAGAAAATGCGCTGATTTTGTCAATCGATCTACAATTACCCAAATTGCATCATGCCCGGAAGAGGTTCTTGGTAACCCAGTAACAAAATCCATCGTAATCTCTTCCCATTTCCATTGCGGTATCTCCAATGGTTGCAGGGTTCCAGGTGGTTTTTGATGTTCCACCTTAATCTTCTAGAAAGTGAGACACTTTGAAACATACGTTGCTACATCTTTCTTCATTTCCGGCCACCAGAACATCTTCTTCAGGTCTTGGTACATTTTAGTCGTTCCGCGATGGATAGAAAATATGCGTTCATGAGCTTTAGTCAGAATGTTCTTTCTCAAGTCCTCCTGAGCAAGTACACAAATTCTATTCCTATATCTCCATATTCCCTCTTTATCTTGGCGTACCTCTTCCGGCTGATCTGCTTTCATCCGTGTTAACAATGCCAGCATTCCTGAGTTCTGGGCTTGAGCTTGCTGAACAGCTATCTTAAAGTCAGATGTTAATTGTAGTTGCGCCATAATAATTCCTCTTGATGTCTCTCTCATTCCTAATTTTAAGTTTTCAAAGGCTGAGATCATTTCTTCTTCCTTGATCATCATCCAGGATATGCCCAAACTCTTCCAACTCAAAGCATCTGTGACTACATTTGCCTTCCCAGGATGATAGCTCAACTTAAAACCATAATCTTTTAAGAATTCCATCCATCGCCTCTGCCTCATATTAAGGTCTTTCTGATCAAAGATATACTTCAAACTCTTATGATCAGAGAAAACTTCAAATTGGGCTCCGTACAAATAGTGCCTCCAAATCTTAAGTGCAAAGACCACTGCTGCTAATTCCAAATCATGTGTCGAATAGTTCCTTTCGTGAGGTCTTAGTTGTCTCGAAGCATAAGCTACCACATTCCTATGCTGCATCAATACACATCCAAGTCCCTTAAAAGAAGCATCACAATACACCAAAACTGGCGCCGTCGTCAACCTTTCCTTTAAAGTTTCAAAGCTTTCTTCACACTTCTCTGTCCACTCAAACGGAACTTCCTTCCTAGTAAGGCGAGTCAAAGGTAAAGCTATCTGTGAAAAACCCTTGATAAACCGCCGATAGTATCCTGCTAACCCCAAGAAACTACGAACTTCTGTAACTGTCTTGGGTTGCTTCCATTGTACTACGGCCTCGATCTTTAAAGGATCTATAGTTATACCATCTCGTGTGATCACATGTCCCAAGAATGCCACTTCTGTCTCCCAAAACTCACATTTCGACAATTTCGCATATAGCTTCCGTGCTCTTAATATTTGCAACACAATCCTCAAATGCTCTCCATGTTCTTCTTCTGTCTTGGAATAGATGAGGATATCATCTATAAAGACTACCACAAACTGATCTAGATACGGATGAAAAATGTGATTCATATAATCCATGAATACAGCAGGAGCATTAGTCAGTCCAAAGGACATAACCGTATACTCATAGTGACCGTACCTAGTTCGAAAGGCAGTCTTAGGTATATCTGATTCCTTCACCCGGATTTGATGGTAACCTGACCACAAATCAATCTTCGAGAATACTGTCGCACCTCTCAGCTGGTCCATCAGATCATCTATCCTTGGGAGTGGATACTTGTTCTTGATTGTGATCTTGTTCAATTGCCGATAATCCACACATAACCTTATTTCACCATCCTTCTTTTTTACTAGTAACACTGGAGCTCCCCATGGTGATACACTCAGACGAATAAACTTCTTTCTCAGCAATTCATCCAACTGCTTCTTTAACTCTGCTAGTTCCAATGGTGACATCCGATACGGTGCTATAGAAATTGGTCCGGCTCCAGGAACCAAATCAATACTAAACTCTATCTCTCTCTGAGGTGGAAACTCAGGTATATCATCCGGAAAAACATCAGGAAACTCCTTCACCACTCGGATTTGCTCCAAGTCTTGTTCATTAGTTTCTGAGCTAGCCGATAGTAGAACGTAACCCTCTAACCCACTATTACTAGAAATAACTCTTAGGGAATTCAAATAGAAAGTACAAGACTCAACTGGTTCAATGTGCATTTCAGATGATGGAAATATAGCAATTCGTTTAAAACAATCAAGGAAAACATGATGCTTAGACAACCAATCTAGACCTAAGATAATATCTAAACCACACAAAGGCAAACAAACCAGGTCATGTATAAAATTCCTAGCCTCAATAACAAAAGGCACCTATTGACATACTTGACTAGTCAAGGCATTTTGAGATGTGGGTGTACGAACAATTAGATTATAATCTAACATGGTAAAATCTAATCCCAACTCATGCGCAACAGTCTCGGAAATAAATGAATGTGATGCACCAGAGTCATACAGTACAGTTAAGAGTCGAGATTTGACATAACACTGACCTTGGATTAGGGAGTTTGATTTTATTGCGTCATCAGCAGTCATAGCAAACACACGTCCTTACTGTCGCGGCCTATCTATTCCTTGTACTGGCTTCTTCGGACAGTCCTTAGCCATATGTCCAGGCTGACCACAACAAAAATAGATAATGCCTGTAAGCTGACAAGGTCTACTTCCATGCTCCTTTCCACACTGCCTACATACTGGTCGCATCTGCGCCTGCTGAGATCGCTTACCCATATCCTGTCTCATTCTTCCTCCATTCCCTCCTGTAGGACGTGAATGAACATTTCTATTCTGATTGTACCTTCGTGAAGGCATTGCTCCCTGCTTAAAATTTCTTCCCTGAGGAGCTGTATACCGATTATAATTCTGAAAAGAAGATTCTGGGCGATTCATTCGAGCTGCAGCTATCTTCTTAGCACAGTCCTATACTAGCTGACTCTTATTAACCAACTCCACAAAATTTCGTATTTTCAATGGAACCACTGAGTTCAACAAATCTTCACGGAGTCCTCCTTCAAATTTCAAACATTTCCACTCTTCGAAATCTGCTGGATTCCCTTGACAAACCTTAGAAAAACGACATAAATCTTCAAACTTCCTTGTATACTCAGCAACAGACATACTTCCCTATTTTAACTGCATCAACTCCATCTCCTTTGCCTCACAAGTAGCTCTAGGGAAGTACTTCTTATAGAACTCTTCTTTGAAAGCATTCCACAAAATATTACCCTCATCTTGCTGCAGTAAACATTGAATGCCCTACCACCAGTGCTGAGCATCCCCTTCCAACATATAAGTAGCAAATTCTACATACTGTTCTTCCAGGACATGCTGTGCCCTCAAGGACCTTTCTATGCCTCGGAACCAATTATCAGCTTCAGTTGCTACAGTCGTACCCTTGAACTTTGGTGGATTAACTTTCAAGAAAGCAGCTAATGTCATAGGCCTATCATGATTCATGTTATCTCCATCACCGTTCCCACCATTCTCACTGTTACGATCATTGTTACGCTCTCCATTACGTTCCCCCAGACAGTTAACTGCTCGGGTAGTAGCAGTCGCCATTTCACGCACAGCCTCAGCCATAGCATGAATCGCAGCAAACAGATTATCATCGTTTCGCGGCGGATTGTTAACAGTAGACCCTTCCCGATCGCTACGTCTCCGTAGAGGCATCCTGATTCTGTTCTCACCAAACAATCAATACCAAGGTGATCAGTCTTAATACCTCAAGTTGGGCGTGAACATTATCAAAATGAAAGCACAAAGACATTCATGCAGCACATATCACATAGATACCCTATAAGCATGAGACACACCACAGAGCATGCAATAAAGCATGATTCAGTCCATTCCCTAGGCTCTAACAGGAAGAACCGCTCTGATACCAAATTGTAACGACCCAACTTCTAGCATGTCTAGATCATACTAGAAATTGAATGTTACCAACTTGTTTTTCCTTTTCTGTATTATTAATTAATAAATATAAGCCTGTACGTTGTTAAAACACCGTAAATTTTACAAGTAAATTTTTTTTAAAACAAGAATAATTTAAAGTCGCATACCCTCCATATATCAAGGGAAAATTAAACATTCACATACATAAAACAAAAGATAACAGAATATGGAGTAACACACTATGATATACATCATGTTACAGAAGTGGCTCAGTTATATAAGCATATAGCTATAGTACAGCACCCCTAAGTCAGTGACTCATATAGCATGTACATATATGTACATAAGACGCCCCAGGGCCTGGCCTGACCAAAAGCCCCTAAGCTGGCACCCAGGCTAGCCTAACTCTATGATATGCCTATTCCCTCTAATCATGCTAACAAAAGTGAGGGAGACACTCTAATGTACTGAAGTTAGACTAGGCGTCTCAAAAAAATCTCCTCAATCCTGGTCCAGAGTATCTCACGGAAAACCACCGGGCGAATGGTGATGCTCGCCTGCTGGCGCCTCGCCTGGCTCATCGTCATCGCTGTCAGAGGAGATAACTATGAAGTTAGGATCTTCCTCTGGATCTTCAATTCTTCTTCCTCGTCCTCTTCTTCTGCCGGAGTGATAGCAGAGGAACCACTGCTGGCCACATGAACCATAAAAGGATATCTACCAAACAAAATACAGTCGGGAGAAGGAGGTGGCGCCTCCATGATCTGATCATACTCATGTCCCTGCTGCTCATCAAAGACAGGAGTCTCGATCGGCTCAGGTAAAGGATCAAGCTCGGGTGGCAACACAGGAACACCCCACTCATCAAGGATAAAAGGTGCAGGAGGTGACTCATGGATAGGCTGGGCAGGTATAGGCTCATCAGGTAGAGGAGGTTCAGATGGAGGAGGATAGTCAGGTGGAGGTGGCATCTGCTCCTCAGGATGAGGTATCCCAGGTCCGTCGGGGTGTAACCAAGATAAAGGAAAATCATAGGGTGCATCAGGATTAAAGTATGCTGTCCTAATAGGGTACTGGAAAGGTCTACCACGAACTACATAATTACGGATATGAGGTACCGCACAGTAGATGTAATACTCGCCACGCACCGGGTCCTCGTGGATGTACGGTGGATCAATCTCGTAGAATAGGACTCCTGTGTCCATCTGTAGATGTGTAAGGGGTAAGAACTATGGAGTTCTTAGTAAGGTCGGGGTTTACAGTTAAGTTTATTTATAATGTCCGTGGTCATAGAAGTATAAATAAATGTAGAGTAATATGTACATAACAACAACATAAACTAACACATGAACAAGAGAGAAAATAGGAAGTAAATGCACATTCACACATTAATATGCAATCACACAGTTATGCTCAAACAAACAAGGAATAAAACAAGAACACAAGAAGATAAGCAATAAATAATGCACAAACAAGTATGATGCATGTCTGTCCCTACTGCAGGTAATGAGCTCATTTGTCGGTTTCGACCCGCACCTGACGCAATCCGACCCTCCAAGTCAGATAGGGCCTTCCCAGAACTTAATCCTAGATTAAGTACCGCATACCCTCTACCAAGTGCTCTCGACTTGCAGGGCTGGTATTTGCTCAGGTCTCAATATACCGCAGGTATGCGAGTCAGGCCTCTACCAAGCATTCAGCTTGCAGGGCTGGTACTATTCTACCGCAGCCTGTCTAGGAAGCAACATCATAATACGGGCGTCCGCGCACAACATTCACAAGCATTTCCCGAAGGCTCATAATTCACATATAACCATACTTTCCATCACTTAGCAATCATCATAAATCAAGCATTACAACATCACAGAAAGCCCATTTTACAATTCTCTGTTTACTTTGTAAGTGCAGGTACACAGCTATATCACTTTTAACTCCTTTTCTTTTTAACATAAACACAGGTTTCAAAATCTTGTTTCTTTACCTCATATGCCTCTATATCTTCTCTTATACCTCTTCTTAGGTGTTTAGTAAAGGAAATTAGAGAATTTTGGACTCAAAACTGCCTTCCTGAGGCTTTTAGGAAAAACTGTCTTTTTATCAATATTTTATTATTATTTATTAAATAATATTATTATTAAAATAATATTATTAATAAAATAATATATTAATATTTTATTATTAAAATAATAATATTTTATTTAACTTTCAAAAATTGCATTTTGACCCCTGGACTTCTTGGAAATTGCACTCTGACCCCTATAACTTTTAATAATTACACTTTAGCCCCTCAACTTTTGATTAATTAATTTTCAACCCCAAACTTTTTAATAATTATATTTTGACCCCAAAACTCCATGAATACATGTTTTCATGTTCTTCCAAAAACCAAAAATATTTTCCCAAAAGTTCATCAGATTTCTGCTTGATTTTCAGCTAGTTTTTCAATCTTTTCGGAAACTGATTTGAACCCGATTAACCAAAGAGAAACTTTTCAGCCATTAAATGCACATCAAATAAGCATAAAAAATCATGATTTTCATGGCTGGAATGTCACGTTTTCCAGCAGCACCAACAGCCACTTCAAAACCATCATAAACATGATTTTCAAGCATTAAACAACAAGATTTCATGATCAAACCATCACACAAACACCCAAAATCAAACCTCAAGCAACAAGATCTGATTTAACACTTCAAGAACACAGCCAATCATTGATTAATTTACCAAACCTTACCTCCTTTGCTGCTGTCCAAGATTGCACCAAAAAAAGCTTCCAGAAGCACTTTTACGCCTATTTTAACATCAACAACAACTTTAGAATCTTATGAACCATGAAGGCTGAAGCTTCATGATGATGAAAAGAAGGTTTTCCTCACCTTAAGGTAACTAGAAATCACGTTTTCTTGGAGCTTTTGGTGATTGAATAAGAGATCCTAAGAGAAAACATGAAGAAAACATCATTAGCTTAAGGAACCACCATGACCGAACCTTCAAGGAGGAGGAGCAGCCTTCATACCTTGATTTACTTCATGAAAAGTGACATAGAAATGAAGAGGAGGAAGAGGTGAACACTTTGGTAAGATTAGATTTTTGATAGTGGTTCCGGTTTGAGAAAGAACGGAGAAAGAAGCTCAGGTGTTCATGGAAGTTTCATGGTTTTCTTTCATGGTGTTCTAAGCTTTTCCAAGAACAAAAATGATAGCCAAGCTGTCCAAGGGAGGCCGTGGCTTTTGGATGATGATTATCCAAAAGTTACTTGTCAAAATATCTCAGAAAAGGATAATTACTAAAGCTAGATGTATTAGAACTTAAGTAATTACACTGCTAATGGATAAACATTAAGTTATTTAGTGTAAATGACACTAGTAACTGGATAATCATAAGAATAAAAGATATATGATGAAGCATTACCAGTGCTAAGTTCATCTAAGAATGCCGGTATTATCTGTTACCGGTAGATTTCTAGCTCAGTTATTATATTACTAAACATAGATCAACCTTAATCACAGTACAGAAGATAATAATATAATATTCGGAATAAAATAATAATATATGAATATTATATTAATATAATTTTTCTCTCGAAATTCGTGACCGGCTCTTCACATAGAGACTAACCACAGAAATCAGAATTTTGAAATTCGGGCCCGAAGTGGCTCAAAAACGCAACTCTTCGCGACGTGCCTTCTTAGATTAGGAGAGGTGTCCTGTGCAATCAAGCTACTGACTCAGTAGCTTGATGACGCAGCACCTGTGCAGTGGAGGTGCTTATATGCATAGAAATTCCTAAAAATTCTGTAAAAATTCCGTTTGATCCCGAAAAAGCGCCGTTTCTTCGGGGCTAGGCCGTTATATTTTGCCTTCCCTTTCCTCTTTCTAGAGGTTTCTCCGGCCTTAGATGCCATAAATGGTTATGGAAAAACAAAAAGCAATGCTTTTACCACACCAAACTTAGAAGTTTTGCTCGTCCTCGAGCAAAAGAAGAAAGAAGAGAGTAGAAGAAGAAGAAATAGAGGAGATGGAGGTGGCTTTGTGGTTCGGCCAAGGGGGAGAAGTAGTGTTTAGGTTGTGTGAAAATGAAGGAGTGAAGATGGGTTTATATAGGAGTGGAGAGGGGTTGTATGGTTCGGCCATTATGGGTGGGTTTGGGAGGGAAAGTGGTTTGAATTTGAATGGTGAGGTAGGTGGGGTTTTATGAAGGATGGATGTGAGTGGTGAAGAGAATAGTGAGATTTGATAGGTGAGGGGTTTTTGGGGAAGAGGTATTGAGGTGATTGGTGAATGGGTGAAGAAGAGAGAGAGTGGTGGGGTAGGTGGGGATTCTGTGGTGTCCACAGATCCTGAGGTGTCAAGGAAAATTCATCCCTGCACCAAGTGGCGAGCAAAAATGCTCCCTTATGCCAATTCTGGCATTAAACGCCGGGCTGGTGCCCATTTCTGGCATTTAACGCCAGCTTCTTACCCTTTTCTGGCGTTTAACGCCAGTCTGGTGCCCCTTTCTGGCGTTAAACGCCCAGAATGGTGCCAGACTAGGCGTTAAATGCCCATTTGCTGCCCTTACTAGCGTTTAAACGCCAGCAGGATTTTCCTCCAGGGTGTGCTATTTTTCTTTCTGTTTTTCATTCCATTTTTGCTTTTTCAATTGATTTTGTGTCTTCCCATGATCATCAACCTACAGAAAATATAAAATAACAAAGGAAATATAGATAAATATAACATTAGGTTGCCTCCCAACAAGCGCTTCTTTAATGTCATTTGCTTGACAGTGGGCTCTCATGGAGCCTCACAGATACTCAGAGCAATGTTGGAACCTCCCAACACCAAACTTAGAGTTTGAATGTGGGGGTTCAACACCAAACTTAGAAGTTGGTTGAGGCCTCCCAACACCAAACTTCGAGTTTGACTGTGTGGGCTCTGTTTGACTCTATTTTGAGAGAAGCTCTTCATGCTTCCTCTCCATGGTTACAGAGGGATATCCTTGAGCCTTAAACACAAAGGATTCTTCATTCACTTGAATGATCAATTCTCCTCTGTCAACATCAATCACAGCCTTTGCTGTGGCTAGGAAGGGTCTGCCAAGGATGATGGATTCATCCATGCACTTCCCAGTCTCTAGGACTATAAAATTAGCAGGGATGTAATGGTCTTCAACTTTTACCAGAACATCCTGTACAAGTCCATAAGCTTGTTTTCTTGAATTGTCTGCCATCTCTAGTGAGATTCTTGCAGCTTGTACCTCAAAGATCCCTAGCTTCTCCATTACAGAGAGAGGCATGAGGTTTATGCTTGACCCTAGGTCACACAGAGCCTTCTTGAAGGTCATGGTGCCTATTGTACAAGGTATTGAGAACTTCCCAGGGTCCTGCCTCTTTTGAGGTAGTTTCTACCTAGACAAGTCAGCCAGTTCTTTAGTGAGCAAAGGGGGTTTATCCTCCCAAGTTTCATTACCAAATAACTTGTCATTTAGCTTCATGATTGCTCCAAGGTACTTAGCAACTTGCTCTTCAGTGACATCTTCATCCTCTTCAGAGGAAGAATACTCATCAGAGCTCATGAATGGCAGAAGTAAATCCAATGGAATCTCTATGGTCTCATTGTGAGCCTCAGATTCCCATGGTTCCTCATTAGGGAACTCATTGAAGGCCAGTGGACGTCCATTGAGGTCTTCCTCAATGGCGCTAACTGCCTCTTTCTCCTCTCCAAGTTCGGCCATGTTGATGGCCTTACACTCTCCTTTTGGATTCTCTTCTGTATTGCTTGGAAGAGTACTAGGAGGGAGTTCAGTAACTTTCTTACTCAGCTGACCCACTTGTGCCTCCAAGTTTCTAATGGAGGACCTTGTTTCAGTCATGAAACTTTGAGTGGTTTTGATTAGATCAGAGACCATGGTTGCTAAGTCAGAGTGGCTCTGCTTAGGATTCTCTGTCTGTTGCTGAGAAGATGATGGAAAAGGCTTGCCATTGCTAAACCTGTTTTTTCCACCATTATTGTTGTTGAAACCTTGTTGAGGTCTCTGTTGATCCTTCCATGAGAGATTTGGATGATTTCTCCATGAAGGATTATAGGTATTTCCATAGGGTTCTCCTATGTAATTCACCTCTTCCACTGAAGGGTTCTCAGGATCATAAGCTTCTTCTTCAGATGAAGCGTCCTTAGTACTGCCTGGTGCAGCTTGCATTCCAGACAGACTTTGAGAAATCATATTGACTTGCTGAGTCAATATTTTGTTCTGAGCCAATATGGCATTCAGAGTATCAATCTCAAGAACTCCTTTCTTATGATTCGTCCCATTGTTCACAGGATTCCATTCAGAAGTGTACATGAATTGGTTATTTGCAACCATTTCAATGAGTTCTTGAGCTTCTGCAGGCGTCTTCTTCAGATGAAGAGATCTTCCAGCAGAGCTATCCAATGACATCTAGGATAGTTCAGACAGACCATCATAGAAGATACCTATGATGCTCCACTCAGAAAGCATGTAAGAAGGACACTTTCTGATCAATTGTTTGTATCTTTCCCAAGCTTCATAGAGGGATTCACCTTCCTTCTGTATGAAGGTTTGGACTTCCACTCTAAGCTTACTCAATTTTTGAGGTGGAAAGAACTTTGCCAAGAAGGCATTGACTAGCTTTTCCCAAGAGTTCAGGCTTTCTTTAGGTTGTGAATCCAATCATGTCCTAGCTCTGTCTCTTACAGCAAAAGGGAATAGCATAAGTCTGTAGAACTCAGGGTTAACCCCATTGGTCTTGACAGTATCACAGATTTGCAAGAATTCAGCTAAAAACTGATGAGGATCTTCCAATGGAAGTCCATGGAACTTGTAATTCTGTTGCATTAGAGAAACTAATTGAGGCTTAAGCTCAAAGTTGTTTGCTCCAATGGCAGGGATAGAGATGCTTCTCCCATAGAGGTCGGGAGTAGGTGCAGTAAAGTCACCCAGCACCTTTCTTGCATTGTTGGCATTGTTGTTGTTTTCGGCTGCCATGTCTTCTTCTTTGAAGATTTCTGTTAGGTCCTCTACAGAGAGTTGTGCTTTAACTTCTCTTAGTTTTTGCTTCAAGGTCCTTTCAGGTTCAGGGTCAGCCTCAACAAGAATGCTTTTGTCTTTGCTCCTGCTCATATGAAAGAGAAGAAAACAAGAAAATATGAAATCCTCTATGTCACAGTATAGAGATTCCTTGAGGTGTCAGAGGAAAAGAAAAATAGAAGGAAGAGGTAGAAGAATTCAAACTTAGAAAGATAAAGTTCGAATTGTACATGTTAGTCCATAAATAGAAGGATGTGAGAAGAGGGGAAGAAATTTTTGAAAATAAATTAAAAAGATTTTAAAAACATTTTGAAAATTGATTGATGATTTTCGAAAACTAAGATTGAGAAAGAAGTAAAGTGATTTTTGAAAAAGATATTGACACCAAACTTAAAATGAGACACTAGACTCAACAAGAAACATAAAATATTTTTGGTTTTTATGACTTTGTAATTTTTTTGGATTTTTCGAAAATTATATGGAGAAGAAAATAAAGAGATTCAAAATTTTTAATAAGAATTCCAGGAATCATGCAATGTTAGTCTAAAGCTTCAGTCTTAAGAAATTAGACATGGCTAGCCAAGCTTCAGCAGGACATTACATTCAAGAGCTAAATTGATGAAGATCAATCAGCTTTGGTGATGATAAGAACATCACCTTGAAACCCTAGAAGTCATTCTTAAAAGTTCTGAAAAATACCTAATCTAAGCAACAAGATGAACCGTCAGTTGTCCAAACTCAAACAATTCCCGGCAACGGCGCCAAAAACTTGGTGTTGTTGCCGGATCAAAACTTGGCACTGTTATTGCAGGGAACAAATGCGAAACTGTAGTTAGGACATTTAATTCCCCAGCAACGGCGCCAAAAACTTGATGCACGAAATTGTGATCATCAATGGCGCCATCAACATGGTACGCTCAATTGCAATATCAACTCTTTATCACAACTTCGCACAACTAACCAGCAAGTGCACTGGGTCGTCCAAGTAATAAACCTTACGCGAGTAAGGGTCCATCCCACGGAGATTGTTGGTATGAAGCAAGCTATGGTCATCTTGTAAATCTCAGTCACGCAGATTCAAATGGTTATGAATGATTTATGAATAAAGCATAAAATAAAGATAGAGATACTTATGTAATTCATTGGTGAGAATTTCAGATAAGCGTATGGAGATGCTTTGTCCCTTCCGTCTCTCTGCTTTCCTACTGTCTTCATCCAATCCTTCTTACTCCTTTCCATGGCAAGCTATATGTTGGGCATCACCGTTGTCAATGGCTACAGTCCCGTCCTCTCAGTGAAAATGTTCAACGCGCTCTATCACAGCACGGCTATTCAGCTATCGGTTCTCGATCATGTCGGAATAGAATCCAGTGATTCTTTTGCGTCTGTCACTAATGCCCCACAATCACGAGTTTGAAGCTCGTCACAGTCATTCAATCCTTGAATCCTACTCAGAATACCACAGACAAGGTTTACACCTTCTGGATTCTCTTGAATACCGCCATTAATTCTAGCTTATACCACGAAGATTCTGATTAAGGAACCCAGGAGATATCCACTCAATCTAAGGTAGAACGGAGGTGGTTGTCAGGCACACGTTCCTAGGTGAGAATGATGATGAGTGTCACAGATCATCACATTCATCAAGTTGAGAAACAATTGATATCTTAGAACAAGAATAAGCTGAATTGAATAGAAGAACAATAGTAATTGCATTAATACTCGAGGTACAGCAGAGCTCCACACCTTAATCTATGGTGTGTAGAAACTCCACCGTTGAAAATACATAAGAACAAGGTCTAGGCATGGCCGAGAGGCCAGCCCCCATGATCTAAGATAGTATAAGACTACTCAAAGATAGCTACCAAGATGTCTAATACAATAGCAAAAGGTCCTATTTGTAGAGAACTAGTAGCTTAGGGTTTAAAAAGATGAGTAAATGACATAAAAATCCACTTCCGGGCCCACTTGGTGTGTGCTTGGGTTGAGCATTGAAGCATTTTCGTGTAGAGACTCTTCTTGGAGTTAAACGCCAGCTTTTGTGCCAGTTTGGGCGTTTAACTCCCATTCTTGTGCCAGTTCCGGCGTTTTACGCCAGAATTCTTGAGCTGACTTGGAACGCCTGTTTGGGCCATCAAATCTCGGGAAAAGTATAGACTATTATATATTTCTGGAAAGCCCAGGATGTCTACTTTCCAATGCAGTTGAGCGCGTACCAATTGGAGTTTTGTAGCTCCAGAAAATACACTTCGAGTGCAGGGAGGTCAGAATCCAACAGTATCTGCAGTCCTTTTCAGCCTTTGAATCAGATTTTTGCTCAGGTCCCTCAATTTCAGCCAGAAAATACCTGAAATCACAGAAAAATACACAAATTCATAGTAAAGTCCAGAAAAGTGAATTTTAACTAAAAACTAATAAAAATATAATAAAAACTAGCTAAAACATACTAAAAACATACTAAAAACAATGCCAAAAAGCGTGTAAATTATCCGCTCATCAACGTCGCTGGCAAAATTTCCTCCTCACGCGTGCACGTGGCTTACAAATCTCTTCTCACGGGTATGCGTGGATGACACGTGCACATGGCCACAAATTCTCCAAATCCTCATTTCTTCATGCATTCTCCACTTTGTATGCTTTTCTCTTCACTTCTTCCATCCAATACTTTCCTTATAAGCCTGAAATCACTCAACACACATATCAAGGCATCGAATGGAATTAAAGTGAATTAAATTTATCAATTTAAGGGCCTAAAAAGCATGTTTTCACTCTTAAGCATAAATTCAGAGAGAATTACAAAATTATGCTATTTCATTGAATAAATGTGAGATAAGTTGATAAAATCCCCTAAATTAAGCACATGATAAACCACAAAATTGGGGTTTATCAAACCTCCCCACACTTAAACCAAGCATGTCCTCATCCTAAACTCAAGAAAGAAACAAAGGGTATCAACATTTATTCAATGCAAACTATCTAAATGCAATCTACCTATATGTAATCTATCTAAATGAATGCAACTACGTGATCAAAATAAATTCATTCCCATGAAAGCATGTATAAACGTGAGGGCTAAAGGTATCTCAATGAGATTAAATCCATAATTGATTTGAGTTATTGAAATGATTTTACAAACTTGCAATAAAAAAGATGGTCATAGGTGAAAACATGTAATTAAGCAATCGAACCCTCACCGGATATGTATCCGCTCTAGTAACTCAAGTGTATAGGGTTGATTCACTCAATTCTCCTCTAATCATGCTTTCCAAGATTTGTTTTTCATCTAACAATCAACAATTATTCCATGCATGCATACAAATATCATGAAGACTTTCCCATAGGTTGTAATGGGGCTAGGGTCAAGGTATCGTATTTGGTCAAGTGAGCTTGAAATTTGAATCTTTGATTAACCTAAACTTCCCACCTAACCTATATAACAACCTATACAATTCTAAACAAACCTAACTATCCATTCTTCACTTTTTCATACACTCATGCATTCTCTTTTTTTTTATCACAACTCATATGCATTGATTTTTATTGAAGTTTACTTTGGGGCATTTTGTCCCCTTTTTATTGCTTTTCTTTTTCTTTCTTTTTCTTTTTCTATGTATTTTTTTATTTTTTTCTTTTCTTTTATTTTTCTTTTTATTGTTTTTCTCATTTTTTCTTTTTGATGAATTATACACAAAGATGCCAATGCATATGGTTTAAACATAATTAATACATGAGTATGAACCTAATTTCTCAAAATTTTTAATAAAAATGCAAAAATACTCTTTTATCCCAACCAATTTTCCCAACTCTCCCACAACTACATAATAAACACTCTCACTAGCATAAGCTAATCAAAGATCCAAACAAGGGACATTTATTGTTTTTTACTTTAATGCTTGTAATGTGCTGAAATTAAGAACAAATGGGTTTAGCATAGGCTCAAAGTTGGCTAACAATGGAAGATAAAAGGTAAGGCTATTTGGGTAAGTGAGCTAATTGAATCAATGGCCTCAATCATATAAGTGCATTCATACATAAAATAATGGGCATATAGAATCAAACAAATCAAAGATTACAATTATAGAAAGAGAATAATGCACACAAGAATAAAAATAAGTGGTTATATGATGTAACCACACAATTAGGCTCAAAACTCACATGCTTGTATTCTTAGCTCAAAAATTATGCTCCACAATGTATAGTTCAAGCAAGTTCCAATTTTTTTTCAAATCGATTGGGGTGCCCTATAGATAAAATCTTTGAAAAATTTCATTATTTTGACTAAGCTTATTATATATATGTGCAAAACAAGGAAATGCAACAAAAATGCTAAAAGACCTAAAAATGAGATGCGAAAGCGTTGGGATTAGAAATTTGTCACCCAAAAACGGCCGATCGTTCGAACGACCTCCCCACACTTAAAATTTTGCACCGTCCTCGGTGCATTCAAAGATGAGTAAGGGGGTGTGGTGACTTTCTGGATTGCCACTTTCAGCTGGTGGGTCAACCGGTTACTGCGTGTTCTTTCTTCCACTTCCATTTTTGCTTATGATGACTTATCCTGAAAATAGAAGACAAGAGAAGGAGACAAGTAAATACAAAAGTAAGGAAGCGTAAATTTTTGGAATGAGGTAAATCACTAGAATGAAGTAAGTGACCCAATGTGTGACATGGGTAAAAGTAAGTGTGCATTCTAAGTTGCACGCGATTTAGAACAGACACACTAACATAGAAAGCTATGTCACAGTTTGAAGTATAGTTGCAACACCTAAGTGACATAAGGGTGGAAGACTTGGGTGCTATGTAACTTAGGAAAAGAAGATAGAAGTGAAAATCAATAACATAGCAAGCATGGTCCACAAAACTTAGAAAGCTCAAAAAATGTCACTAGGTAAGCGTACGGTCCAATTTCACAATTCCACAATTTCAATGCATGAAATAGGTGATGTGAATAAAGATCAATCATAAACAAGCACCACCTAACAAAAAAATGCATTGATTATACACAATTTACCTTATTATAGATAATGAAATCAAATCACATGATGGCTAGCTATAACATGCAATTTGAAAGATGTAGAGAGCTTGAAGGCAATATCATACACTTGGTATTCATAAATGTTGAGCACGAAAAGTTCAAAACCAAGTAACAAACCTCAATAAGGGACTCTAACAATGACAATTAACAATAATGATGTTAAAATAACATCTTATCAGTAATCAGAAGCAATAAACAACAAAAAAATTAATAATACACCACTTATCATGAAAACAAGAATTAAACAAAAATTTAACTAACTAAATAGCTAACTAACTAAACCAACTAATGGTTGATGGTACATGGTAGTGTTGGATGACGGGTGAGAGAAGGGAAGAAGTGAGGAAAAGAGAAGAAATGGAAAGAAGAGAGGAAAATGGGGGTGGTGAAACAGGGCATTCCACACGCACGCGTGGTGAGGTGAAAGGGGTGCAACGCGTACGCGTAGGTGATGAGCGGATAATTTATACGCTTTTTAACATTGTTTTTAGTATGTTTTTAGTATGTTTTAGTTAGTTTTTATTATATTTTCATTAGTTTTTAGTTAAAATTCACTTTTCTGGACTTTACTATGAGTTTGTGTGTTTTTCTGTGATTTCAGGTATTTTCTGGCTGAAATTGAGGAACCTGAGCAAAAATCTGATTCAGAGGCTAAAAAGGACTGTAGATGCTGTTGGAATCTGACCTCTCTGCACTCGAAGTGGATTTTCTGGAGCTACAGAAGCCCAATTGGTTCTCTCTCAACGGCGTTGGAAAGTAGACATCCTGGGCTTTTGGTGCACGAAATTGTGATCATCAATGGCACCATCAACATGGTACGCACAATTGCAATCTCAACTCTTTATCACAACTTCGCACTACTAACCAGCAAGTGTACTGGGTCGTCCAAGTAATAAACCTTACGCGAGTAAGGGTCGATCCCACAGAGATTGTTGGTATGAAGCAAGCTATGGTCACCTTGTAAATCTTAGTCAGGCAAACTCAAATGATTATGGATGATGTATGAATAAAACATAAAGATAAAGATAGAGATACTTATGTAATTCATTGGTGGGAATTTCAGACAAGCGTATGAAGATGCTTGGTCCCTTCCGTCTCTCTGCTTTCCTACTGTCTTCATCCAATCCTTCTTACTCCTTTCCATGGCAAGCTGTATGTTGGGCATCACCGTTGTCAATGGCTACAGTCCCGTCCTCTCAGTGGAAATGTTCAACGCACCCTGTCATGGCACGGCTATCCAGCTGTCGGTTCTCGATCATGTCGGAATAGAATCCAGTGATTCTTTTGCGTCTTTCACTAACGCCCCACAATCGCAAGTTTGAAGCTCGTCACAGTCATTCAATCATTGAATCCTACTCAGAATACCACAGACAAGGTTTAGACCTTCCGGATTCTCTTGAATGCCGCCATCAATTCTAGCTTATACCACGAAGATTCCGGTTAAAGAATCCAAGAGATATCCACCCAATCTAAGGTAGAACGGAGGTGGTTGTCAGGCACACGTTCATAGGTGAGAATGATGATGAGTGTCACGGATCATCACATTCATCAAGTTGAAGAACAAGTGATATCTTTGAACAAGAACAAGCTGAATTGAATAGAAGAACAATAGTAATTGCATTAATACTCGAGGTACAGCAGAGCTCCACACCTTAATCTATGGTGTGTAGAAACTCCACCGTTGAAAATACATAAGAACAAGGTCTAGGCATGGCCGTGAGGCCAGCCCCCAAACGTGATCAAAGATCCAAAGATCCAAGAATACAAAGATCTAAAGATACCAAGATGAAAATACAATAGTAAAAGGTCCTACTTATAGAGAACTAGTAGCCTAGGGTTTACAGAGATGAGTAAATGACATAAAAATCCACTTCCGGGCCCACTTGGTGTGTGCTTGGGCTGAGCATTGATACATTTTCATGTAGAGACCCTTCTTGGAGTTAAACGCTAGCTTTTATGCCAGTTTGGGCGTTTAACTCCCATCCTTGTGCCAGTTCCGGCGTTTAACGCTGGGAATTCTGATGGTGACTTTGAACGCCGGTTTGGGCCATCAAATCTTGAGCAAAGTATGGACTATCATATATTGCTGGAAAGCCCAGAATGTCTACTTTCCAACGCTGTTGAGAGCTCGCCAATTGGGCTTCCGTAGCTCCAGAAAATCCACTTCGAGTGCAGGGAGGTCAGAATCCAACAGCATCTGCAGTCCTTTTCAGCCTCTGAATCAGATTTTTGCTCAGGTCCCTCAATTTCAGCCAGAAAATACCTGAAATCACAGAAAAACACACAAACTCATAGTAAAGTCCAGAAAAGTGAATTTTAACTAAAAACTAATAAAAATATACTAAAAACTAACTAGAACATACTAAAAACATACTAAAAACAATGCCAAAAAGCGTACAAATTATCCGCTCATCACAACACCAAACTTAAATTGTTGCTTGTCCTCAAGCAACTGAAAATCAAATAAGATAAAAAGAAGAGAATATACAATGAATTCCAAAAACATCTATGAAGATCAGTAATAATTAGATGAGCGGGACTTTTAGCTTTTTGCCTCTGAACAGTTTTAGCATCTCACTCTATCCTTTGAAATTCAGAATGATTGGCTTCTTTAGGAACTCAGAATCCAGATAGTGTCATTGATTCTCCTAGTTAAGTATGATGATTCTTGAACACAGCTACTTATTGAGTCTTGGCCGTGGCCCAAAGCACTCTGTCTTCCAGTATTACCACCGGATACATACATGCCACAGACACATAATTGGGTGAACCTTTTCAGATTGTGACTCAGCTTTGCTAGAGTCCCCAATTAGAGGTGTCCAAGGTTCTTAAGCACACTCTTTTTGCCTTGGATCACAACTTTATTTTTTTTTCTTTTCTCTTTTTTTTCTCGTTTTTCTTTTCTCTTTTTTTTTTCGTTTTTCTCCTTCTCTTTTTTCTCTTTTTTTTTGTATTCACTGCTTTTTCTTGCTTCAAGAATCATTTTTATGATTTTTCAGATCCTCAGTAACATGTCTCCTTTTTAATCATTCTTTCAAGAGCCAACATTCATGAACCACAAATTCAAAAGACATATGCACTGTTTAAGCATACATTCAGAAAACAAAAATATTGCCACCACATCAAAATAATTAAACTGTTATAAAATTCAAAATTCATGCGATTCTTCTCTTTTTCAATTAAGAACATTTTTCATTCAAGAAAGGTGATGGATTCATAGGACTTTCATAACTTTAAGGCATAGTCACTAAGACACTAATGATCACAAGACACAAACATAGATAAACATAAGCATAATTTTCGAAAAACAGGAAAATAAGGAACAAGGAGATTAAAGAACGGGTCCACCTCAGTGATGGCGGCTTGTTCTTCCTCTTGAAGATCCTATGGAGTGCTTGAGCTCCTCAATGTCTCTTCCTTGCCTTTGTTGCTCCTCTCTCATGATTCTTTGATCTTCTCTTATTTCATGGAGGAGAATAGAGTGTTCTTGGTGCTCCACCCTTAGTTGTCCCATGTTGGAACTCAATTCTCCTAGGGAGGTGTTCAGTTGCTCCCAATAGTTTTGTGGAGGAAAGTGCATCCCTTGAGGCATCTCAGGGATTTGATGATGAGAGGGGTCTCTTGTTTGCTCCATCCTCTTCTTAGTAATGGGCTTGTCCTCATCAATGGGGATGTCTCCCTCTATGTCAACTCCAACTGAATAACAGAGGTGACAAATGAGATGAGGAAAGGCTAACCTTGCCAAGGTAGACGACTTGTCCGCCACCTTATAAAGTTCTTGGGCTATAACCTCATGAACTTCTATTTCTTCTCCAATCATGATGCTATGAATCATGATAGCCCGGTCTATAGTAACTTCGGACCGGTTGCTAGTGGGAATGATTGAGCGTTGGATAAACTCCAACCATCCCCTAGCCACGGGTTTGAGGTCATGCCTTCTCAGTTGAACCGGCTTCCCTCTTGAATCTCTCTTCCATTGGGCGTCCTCTTCACAAATGACTGTGAGGATTTGGTCCAACCTTTGATCAAAGTTGACCCTTCTAGTGTAAGGATGTTCATCTCCTTGCATCATGGGCAAGTTGAATGCTAACCTTACATTTTCCGGACTAAAATCCAAGTATTTCCCCCGAACCATTGTAAGCCAATTCTTTGGGTCCGGGTTCACACTTTGATCATGGTTCTTGGTGATCCATGCATTGGCATAGAACTCTTGAACCATTAAGATTCCGACTTGTTGAATGGGGTTGGTAAGAACTTCCCAACCTCTTCTTCGGATCTCATGTCGGATCTCCGGATATTCA
This sequence comes from Arachis hypogaea, assembly GCF_003086295.3. Lineage (NCBI taxonomy): Eukaryota > Viridiplantae > Streptophyta > Magnoliopsida > Fabales > Fabaceae > Arachis > Arachis hypogaea. Next base: position 62,644,663 of record NC_092036.1, read on the forward strand.
CTCTTTTTAAGTTTAAAGGGGACCTCGGGGATCACCTTCTTCAAGGCCACAACTTCATAGAAGTGGTCTTGATGCACCCTTGAGATGAATCTCTCCATCTCCCATGACTCGGAGGTGAAAGCTTTTGCCTTCCCTTTCCTCTTTCTAGAGGTTTCTCCGGCCTTGGATGCCATAAATGGTTATGGAAAAACAAAAAGCAATGCTTTTACCACACCAAACTTAAAAGGTTTGCTCGTCCTCGAGCAAAAGAGAAAAGAAAAGAGTAGAAGAAGAAGAAATGAAGGAGATGGAAATGGCTTTGTGGTTCGGCCAAAGGGGGGGAAAGTAGTGTTTAGGTTGTGTGAAAATGAAGGAGTGAAGATGGGTTTATATAGGGGTGGGGGGAGGGTTAGGTTTCGGTTATGGGAGGGTAGGTTTGGGAGGGAAAATGTTTTGAATTTGAATGGTGAGGTAGGTGGGGTTTTATGAAGGATGGATGTGAGTGGTGAAGAGAAAGATGGGATTTGATAGGTGAAGGGTTTTTTTGGGGAAGAGGTGTTGAGGTGATTGGTGAATGGGTGAAGAAGAGAGAGAGTGGTGGGGTAGGTGGGGATCCTGTGGGGTCCACAGATCCTGAGGTGTCAAGGAAAAGTCATCCCTGCACCAAGTGGCGAGCAAAAAATGCCCTTTGTGCCAATTCTGGCGTTAAACACCGGGGTGGTGCCCATTTCTGGCGTTTAACGCCAACTTCTTGCCCTTCTCTGGCGTTTAACGCCAGTCTGGTGCCCCTTTCTGGCGTTAAACGCCCAGAATGGTGCCAGACTGGGCGTTAAACGCCCATCTGCTAGCCTTACTGGCGTTTAAACGCCAGCAAGTTCTTCCTCCAGGGTGTGTTGTTTTTCTTTCTGTTTTTCTTTCTGTTTTTGCTTTTTCAATTGATTTTGTGACTTCTCATGATCATCAACCTACAGAAAACATAAAATAACAAAGGAAAATAGATAAAATATAACATTGGGTTGCCTCCCAACAAGCGCTTCTTTAATGTCAGTAGCTTGACAGAGGGCTCTGATGGAGCCTCAGGGATGCTCAGAGCAATGTTGGAATCTCCCAACACCAAACTTAGAGTTTGAATGTGGGGTTTCAACACCAAACTTCGAATTTGGTTGTGGCCTCCCAACACCAAACTTAGAGTTTGACTGTGGGGGCTCTGTATGGCTCTGTTTTGAGAGAAGCTCTTCATGCTTCCTCTCCATGGTGACAGAGGGATATCCTTGAGTCTTAAACACAAAGGATTCTTCATTCACTTGAATGATCAATTCTCCTCTATCAACATCAATCACAGCCTTTGCTGTGGCTAGGAAGGGTCTGCCAAGGATGATGGATTCATCCATGCACTTCCCAGTCTCTAGGACTATGAAATCAGCAGGGATGTAATGGTCTTCAACTTTTACCAAAACATCCTCTACAAGTCCATAAGCTTGTTCTCTTGAATTGTCTGCCATCTCTAGTGAGATTTTTGCAGCTTGCACCTCAAAGATCCCTAGCCTCTCCATTACAGAGAGAGGCATGATGTTTACACTTGACCCTAAGTCACACAAGGCCTTCTTGAAGGTCATGGTGCCTATGGCACAAGGTATTGAGAACTTCCCAGGATCTTGTCTCTTTTGAGGTAATTTCTGCCTAGACAAGTCATCCAGTTCTTTGGTGAGCAAAGGGGGTTCATCCTCCCAAGTCTCATTACCAAATAACCTGTCATTTAGCTTCATGATTGCTCCAAGGTATTTAGCAACTTGCTCTTCATTGACATACTCATCCTCTTCAGAGGAAGAATACTCATCAGAGCTCATGAATGGCAGAAGTAAATCCAATGGGATCTCTATGGTCTCAGTGGGAGCCTCAGATTCCCATGGTTCCTCATTAGGGAACTCATTGGAGGCCAGTGGACGTCCATTGAGGTCTTCCTCAGTGGCGTTCACTGCCTCTCCCTTCTCTCCAAATTCGGCCATGTTGATGGCCTTGCACTCTCCTTTTGGATTTTCTTCTGTATTGCTTGGAAGAGTACTAGGAGGGAGTTCAGTAATTTTCTTGCTCAGCTGACCCACTTGTGCCTCCAAATTTCTAATGGAGGACCTTGCTTCAGTCATGAAACTTTGAGTGGTTTTGATTAGATCAGAGACCATGGTTGCTAAGTCAGAGTGGTTCTGCTTAGAATTCTCTGTCTGTTGCTGAGAAGATGATGGAAAAGGCTTGCCATTGCTAAACCTATTTCTTCCACCATTATTATTGTTGATCTTTCCATGAAAGATTTGGATGATTTCTCCATGAAGGATTATAGGTGTTTCCATAGGGTTCTCCCATGTAATTCACCTCTTCCATTGAAGGGTTCTCAGGATCATAAGCTTCTTCTTCAGATGAAGCTTCCTTAGTACTGTCTGGTGCATTTTGCATTCCAGACAGACTTTGAGAAATCAAATTGACTTGCTGAGTTAATATCTTGTTCTGAGCCAATATAGCATTCAGAGTATCAATCTCAAGAACTCCTTTCTTCTGATTAGTCCCATTGTTCACAGGATTCCTTTCAGAAGTGTACATGAATTGGTTATTTGCAACCATTTCAATTAGTTCTTGAGCTTCTGTAGGTGTCTTCTTCAGATGAAGAGATCCTCCAGTAGAGCTATCCAAAGACATCTTGGACAGTTCCGACAGACCATCATAGAAAATACCTATGATGCTCCATTCAGAAAGCATATCAGAGGGACACTTTCTGACCAATTGTTTGTATCTTTCCCAAGCTTCATAGAGGGATTCTCCTTCCTTCTGTCTGAAGGTTTGGACTTCCACTCTAAGCTTACTCAATTTTTGAGGTGGAAAGAACTTTGCCAAGAAGGCATTGACTAGCTTTTCCCAAGAGTTCAGGCTTTCTTTAGGTTGTGAGTCCAACCATATTCTAGCTCTGTCTCTTTCAGCAAAAGGGAATAGCATAAGTCTGTAGATCTCAGGGTCAACCCCATTAGTCTTGACAGTGTCACAGATTTGCAAGAATTCAGCTAAAAACTGATGAGGATCTTCCAATGGAAGTCCATGGAACTTGCAATTCTGTTGCATTAGAGAAACCAATTGAGGCTTAAGCTCAAAGTTGTTTGCTCCAATGGCAGGGATAGAGATGCTTCTCCCATAGAAGTCGGGAGTAGGTGCAGTAAAGTCACCCAGCATCTTCCTTGCATTGTTGGCATTGTTGTTGTTTTCGGCTGCCATGGGTTCTTCTTCTTTGAAGATTTCTGTTAGGTCCTCTACAGAGAATTGTGCCTTAGCTTCTCTTAGCTTTCGCTTCAAGGTCCTTTCAGGTTCAAGATCAGCCTCAACAAGAATGCTTTTGTCTTTGCTCCTGCTCATATGAAAGAGAAGAGAACAAGAAAATATGGAATCCTCTATGTCACAGTATAGAGATTCCTTGAGGTGTCAGAGGAAAAGAAAAATGGAAGGAAGAGGTAGAGAATTCGAACTTATCAAGAAAGATGGAGTTCGAATTGTGCATTAAGGAATAGTGTTAGTCCATAAATAGAAGGATGTGAGAAGATGGGAAGAAATTTTCGAAAATAATTTAAAAATATCTTAAAAACATTTTGAAAAACTTTAATTGATTTTCGAAAACCAAGATTGAGAAAGAAGTAAAGTGATTTTTGAAAAAGATTTTGAAATTAGAAATTAAAAAAATTTGATTGAAAACTATTTTGAAAAAGATGTGATTGGGAAGATATGATTTGAAAAACATTAAAAAAAGATTTGATTTAAAAATTAATGACTTGGCTAACAAGAAAAGATATGATTCAAACGTTAAACCTTTCTCAACAGAAAAGGCAACATACTTCAAATGTTGAATCAAATCATTAATTGATAGCAAGTATTTTTGAAAATGGAAAGAAATTGATTTTGAAAAAGATTTGATTGAAAAGATATGATTTGTAAAAGTTTTGATTTTGAAAAGATTTTGAAAACTGAAAAAATTTGATTTGAAAACAAAATCTTCCTTCTTGTGCCATCCTGGCGTTAAACGCCCAGAATGGTGCACATTCTGGCGTTTAATGCCCAAACCACTATCCTTTTGGGCATTAAACGCCCAGCCAGGCACCCTGGCTGGCGTTTAAATGCCAGTTTGCCTTCCCCAGCTTTTTCTGTGTAATTCCTCTGTTGAATGTTCTGAATCTTCAATCCTCTGTATTATTGACTTGAAAAGACAAAAATTAAAAATATTTTTGGATTTTTAATAGTGAGGAATAATCAAAATGCAACTAAAATCAAATAACAATGCATGCAAGACACCAAACTTAGCAGTTTGTATACTACTGACACTAACAAAAATGAGAATGCATATGAAAAACACAAAACACTCAAGTCAATAGAATTCAAAGATCAGAGCAATGAAATCATCAAGAACATCTTGAAGATCACTTAAGACACATGAATGAATGCAAGAAGAACAAAAACATGCAATTGAAACCAAACTTAAAATGAAACACTAGACTCAACAAGAAATATTTTTGGATTTTATGATTTTGTAATTTTTTTTTTGGTTTTTTCGAAAATTATATGGGAAAGAAAATAAAGCTATCAAAATTCTTAATGAGAATTCCAGGAATCATTGCAATGCTAGTCTAAGACTCCGGTCCAGGAATTAGACATGGCTTCATAGCCAGCCAAGCTTTCAAAGAAAGCTCCGGTCCAAAACACTAGACATGGCCAATGGCCAGCCAAGCCTTAGCAGATCATTGCTCCAACAGCAAGATTGATAGAAATCATCAACAAGCTCTTGTGATGATAAGTTGAAACCTCGGTCCAATAAAATTAGACATGGCTTCATAGCCAGCCAGACTTCAACAGATCATCATGAAACTCTAGAATTCATTCTTAAGAATTATGAAAAAAAATTACCCAATCTAAGCAACAAGATGAACCGTTAGTTGTCCAAACTCAACAATCCCCGGCAACGGCGCCAAAAACTTGGTGCACGATATTGTGATCATCAATGGTGCCATCAACATGGTACGCACAATTGCAATCTCAACTCTTTATCACACCTTCGCACTACTAACCAGCAAGTGTACTGGGTCGTCCAAGTAATAAACCTTACGCGAGTAAGGGTCGATCCCATAGAGATTGTTGGTATGAAGCAAGCTATGGTCACCTTGTAAATCTTAGTCAGGCAAACTCAAATGATTATGGATGATGTATGAATAAAACATAAAGATAAAGATAGAGATACTTATGTAATTCATTGGTGGGAATTTCAGACAAGCGTATGAAGATGCTTGGTCCCTTCCGTCTCTCTGCTTTCCTACTATCTTCATCCAATCCTTCTTACTCCTTTCCATGGCAAGCTGTATGTTGGGCATCACCGTTGTCAATGGCTACAGTCCCGTCCTCTCAGTGGAAATGTTCAACGCACCCTGTCATGGCACGGCTATCCAGCTGTCGGTTCTCAATCATGTCGGAATAGAATCCAGTGATTCTTTTGCGTCTGCACTAACGCCCCACAATCACGAGTTTGAAGCTCGTCACAGTCATTCAATCATTGAATCCTACTCAGAATACTACAGACAAGGTTTAGACCTTCTGGATTCTCTTGAATGCCGCCATCAATTCTAGCTTATACCACGAAGATTCCAGTTAAAGAATCCAAGAGATATCCACCCAATCTAAGGTAGAACGGAGGTGGTTGTCAGGCACACGTTCATAGGTGAGAATGATGATGAGTGTCACGGATCATCACATTCATCAAGTTGAAGAACAAGTGATATCTTAGAACAAGAAAAAGCTGAATTGAATAGAAGAACAATAGTAATTGCATTAATACTCGAGGTACAGCAGAGCTCCACACCTTAATCTATGGTGTGTAGAAACTCCACCGTTGAAAATACATAAGAACAAGGTCTAGGCATGGCCGTGAGGCCAGCCCCCAAAACGTGATCAAAGATCCAAAGATCCAAGAATACAAAGATCTAAAGATACCAAGATGAAAATACAATAGTAAAAGGTCCTACTTATAGAGAACTAGTAGCCTAGGGTTTACAGAGATGAGTAAATGACATAAAAATCCACTTCCGGGCCCACTTGGTGTGTGTTTGGGCTGAGCATTGAAGCATTTTCGTGTAGAGACTCTTCTTGGAATTAAACGCCAGCTTTTATGCCAGTTTGGGCGTTTAACTCCCATCCTTGTGCCAGTTCCGGCGTTTAACGCTGGGAATTCTAATGGTGAATTTGAACGCCGGTTTGGGCCATCAAATCTTGGGCAAAGTATGGACTATCATATATTGATGGAAAGCCCAGAATGTCTACTTTCCAACGCCGTTAAGAGCGCACCAATTGGGCTTCTGTAGCTCCAGAAAATCCACTTCGAGTGCAGGGAGGTCAGAATCCAACAGCATCTGTAGTCCTTTTCAGCCTCTGAATCAGATTTTTGCTCAGGTCCCTCAATTTCAGCCAGAAAATACCTGAAATCACAGAAAAACACACAAACTCATAGTAAAGTCCAGAAAAGTGAATTTTAACTAAAAACTAATAAAAATATACTAAAAACTAACTAGAACATACTAAAAACATACTAAAAATAATGCCAAAAAGCGTACAAATTATCCGCTCATCAGCTTTCCAGCAATGTATAATAGTCCATACTTTTTCCGAGATTTGATGGCCCAAACTGGCATTCCAAATCAGCTCAAAACTGCCCGGTGTTAAACGCCAGAACTGGCACAAGAATGGGAGTTAAACGCCCAAACTGGCACAAAAGCTGGCGTTTAACTCTAAGAAAAGTCTCTACACATGAAAGCTTCAATGCTCAGCCCAAGCACACACCAAGTGGGCCCGGAAGTGGATTTTTATGTCATTTACTCATTTCTGTAAACCCTAGGCTACTAGTTCTTTAAAAATAGGACCTTTTACTATTGTATTTTCATCTTGGTTCTTCTGGTTCCCTCTCTGGGGCCGAAGCCAATGATCACCATTATCACTTATGTATTTTCAACGGTGGAGTTTCTACACACCATAGATTAAGGTGTGGAGCTCTGCTGTACCTCGAGTATTAATGCAATTACTATTGTTCTTCTATTGAATTCAGCTTATTCTTGTTCTAAGATATTCATTTGCACCCAAGAACATGATGAATGTGATGATTATGTGACACTCATCATCATTCTCACTTATAAACGAGTGCCTGACAACCACTTCTGTTCTACAAGCAAACAAGGCTTGAATGTTTATCTCTTGGATCCCTTGATCGGAATCTTCGTGGTATAAGCTAGAATTAATGGCGGCATTCAAGAGAATCTGGAAGGTCTAAACCTTGTCTGTGGTATTCTGAGTAGGATTCAATGATTGAATGACTATGACGAGCTTCAAACTCCTGAAGGCTGGGCGTTAGTGACAGACGCAAAAGAATCAATGGATTCTATTCCAACCTGATTGAGAACCGACAGATGATTAGCCGTGCCGTGACAGGGTGCGTTGAACATTTTCACTGAGAGGACGGGATTGTAGCCACTGACAACAGTGATGCCCAACATACAGCTTGCCATGGAAAGGAGTAAGAAGGATTGGATGAAGACAGTAGGAAAGCAGAAAGACGGAAGGCACAAAGCATCTCCATACGCCTATCTGAAGTTCTCACCAATGAATTACATAAGTATCTCTATCTTTATGCCTTATTCGTATATCATCCATAACCATTTGAATCTGCCTGACTAAGATTTACAAGGTGACCATAGCTTGCTTCATCCCAACAATCTCCGTGGGATCAACCCTTACTCGCGTAAGGTTTATTACTTGGACGACCCAGTGCACTTGCTGGTTAGTTGTGCGAAGTTGTGATAAAGAGTTGAGATTGCAATTGAGCGTACCATGTTGATGGCGCCATTGATGATCACAATTTCGTGCACCAAGTTTTTGGCGCCGTTGCCGGGGATTGTTTTGATACCTTTGAATTCCATGTTCGAAGTTGCGATCGAATCGATTCTTTTTAATGAATCGATTCAATACATTTCTTATGTACCCATAGGTGCTATATTGGATTTGAATCAGATTTCGGATCAATCTATATTGATTGACTGCCTCCATTATGTTGTTGCTAGCAAATACCACTATTTTTGGTTTTGGATCTTCCAAATCATTCCCGCAGAGTTTGGACAACTGACAGTTCATCTTGTTGCTTAGATTAGGTATTTTTCTTTAGAGTTCTTAAGAATGAAATTCTAGTGTTTCAAGGTGATGTTCTTATCATCACCAAAGCTGATTGATTCTCATCAATTTAGATTAACATTGCATGATTCCTGGAATTCTCATTAAGAATTTTGATATCTTTATTTTCTTTTCCATTTAATTTTCGAAAAATCCAAAATAATTACAAAATCATAAAAATAAAAAAATATTTTATGTTTCTTGTTGAGTCTAGTGTCTCATTTTAAGTTTGGTGTCAATTGCATGTTTCTATTTTTCTTGCATTCATGCATGTGTCTTCATTAAATTCTCTTGTCTTGAGTGTTTTGTTGTTTTTCATATGCATTCTCATTTTGTTAGTGTCAATATTATACAAACTTCTAAGTTTGGTGTCTTGCATGCATTGTTTATTTGATCTTAGTTGCATTTTGATTATTCCTCATTATTAAAAATCCAAAAAAATTTTAATTTGTGTCTTTTCAAGTCAATAATACAGAGAATTGAAGATTCAGAACATTCAGCAGAGGAATTACACAGAAAAAACTGGGCGTTCAAAACGCCCAGTGAGGAAGGAAAACTGGCGTTAAACGCCAGCCAGGGTGCCTGGCTGGGCGTTTAACGCCCAAAAGGGTAGAGCTTTGGGTGTTTGATGAGCGGATAATTTATACGCTTTTTGGCATTGTTTTTGGTAGTTTTAGTAAATTCAAGCTACTTTTAGGGATATTTTCATTAGTTTTTATGTTAAATTCACATTTCTGGACTTTACTATGAGTTTGTGTGTTTTTCTGTGATTTCAGGTAATTTCTGGCTGAAATTGAGGGACTTGAGAAAAACTCTGATAGGAGGCTGACAAAGGACTGCTGATGCTGTTGGAATCTGACCTCCCTGCACTCAAAATAGATTTTCTAGAGTTACAGAACTCAAAATGGCACGATCTCAACGGCGTTGGAAAGTAGACATCCAGAGCTTTCCAGCAATATATAATAGTTCATACTTTATTCGGGAATTGATGACGTAAAGTGGCGTTCAACGCCAAGTACATGCTGCTGTCTGGAGTTAAACGCCAGAAACACGTCACGACCCGGAGTTGAACGCCCAAAACACGTTATAACTTGGCGTTCAACTCCAAGAGAAGCCTCAGCTTGTGGATAGATCAAGCTCAGCCCAAACATACACCAAGTGGGCCCCGGAAGTAAATTTATGCATCAAATACTTACTCATGTAAACCCTAGTAGCTAGTCTAGTATAAATAGGATAATTTACTATTGTATTAGACATCTTTGGTCTCAGTTTTGTTTTATTCCTCATCTTAGGAGGCTATTGATCACGTTTTAGGGGGCTGGCCATTCGGCAATGCCTGAACCTTTTACTTATGTATTTTCAATGGTGGAGTTTCTACACACCATAGATTAAGGGTGTGGAGCTCTGCTGTACCTCAAGTTTCAATACAATTACTATTATTTTTTATTCAATTCTCTTTTATTCCTATTCTAAGATATTCGTTGCACTTCAACTTGATGAATGTGATGATTCATGACACTCATCATCATTCTCACCTATGAACGCGCGTGACTGACAACCACTTCCGTTCTACTCTAGGCTGGGCGCATATCTCTTAGATTCCCTAACAGAATCTTCGTGGTATAAGCTAGATAGATGGCGGTATTCATGAGAATCCGGAAAGTCTAAACCTTGTCTATGGTATTCCGAGTAGGATTCTGGGATTGAATGACTGTGACGAGCTTCAAACTTCTGAAGGCTGGGCGTTAGTGACAGACGCAAAAGAATCAAGGGATTCTATTCCAACCTGATTGAGAACCGACAGATGATTAGCCGTGCTGTGACAGAGCATAGGACCATTTTCACTGAGAGGATGGGATGTAGCCATTGACAACGGTGATGCCCTACATACAGCTTGCCATGGAAAGGAGTAAGAAGGATTGGATGAAAGCAATAAGAAAGTATAGATTCGAAAGGATTCTAGCATCTCCACACGCCTATCTGAAATTCTCACTATTGATTTACATAAGTATCTCTATCCTATTTTATTTTCTGTTTATTTTTATTAATCGTATTTGATTTTCTAAATTCCATAATTTTATCCTCCTGACTGGGATTTACAAGATGACCATAGCTTGCTTCATATCAATAATCTCTGTGGGATCGACCCTTACTCACGTAAGGTTTATTACTTGGACGACCCAGTACACTTGCTGGTTAGTTGAACGAATTTTTGACTTCAAATAGAGCCAATTATTAAATTTCATACAAGTACAAAGAATATGGATCACAATTTCGTCCACCAAGTTTTTGGCGCCGTTGCCGGGGATTGTTGAGTTTGAACAACTGACGGTTCATCATGTTGCTCAGATTAGGTAATTTTCTTTTCAAAAAGTTTTCAAAAAAATCTTTCAAATTTTTTTATTTATTTTTCGTTTTTCTAATAATGTTTTTCGAAAAAATTAATAAAAATACAAAAAAAATTCATAAAATCATAAAAACCAAAAATATTTTGTGTTCTTGTTTGAGTCTTGAGTCAATTTTTAAGTTTGGTGTCAATTGCATGCTTTAAAAATTTTTCTTGCATTTTTTTCGAAAAATTCATGCATTCATAGTGTTCTTCATGATCTTCAAGTTGTTCTTGGTAAGTCCTCTTGTTTGATCTTGATGTTTTCTTGTTTGGTGTATTTTCTTGTTTTTCATATGCATTTTTTGTTTGTTAGAGTCCATGCATTAAAGATTTCTAAGTTTGGTGTCTTCCACGTTTTCTTTGCATCAAAATTTTTTTCAAAAATATGTTCTTGATGTTCATCATGATCTTCAAAGTGTTCTTGGTGTTCATCTTGACATTCATAGTGTTCTTGCATGCATTAATTGTTTTGATCCAAAATTTTCATGTTTTGGGTCATGTTTGTGTTTTTCTCTCTCATAATTAAAAATTCAAAAAATCAAAAAATATCTTTTCCTTTTTTTTCTCATAATTTTCGAAAATTTGAGTTGACTTAGTCAAAAAATTTTAAAATTAGTTATTTCTTACAAGTCAAGTCAAATTTTCAAAATTTAAAAATCTAATCTTTTCAAAATCTTTTTTCAAAAATCATATCTTCTCCAATTTTTCCTCTTTTTCGAAAATTTCAAAAATCTTTTTCAAAATATTTTCAAAATCTTTTTGTTATCTTTATATCAAATTTTCGAAAATTAGCTAACAATTAATGTGATTGATTCAAAAATTTGAAGTTTGTTACTTTCTTGTTAAGAAAGGATCAATCTTTAAATTCTAGAATCATATCTTGTAGTTACTTGTTAGTTAAGTAATTAATTTAATTTTAAAAATTAAATCTTTTTCAAACATATATTTTTATCACATCTTCTTATCTTATCTCTTTATCATATCTTTTTCAAAATTTTATCTTTTTTAAAAAATTTGATTTTAAAATATATTATCTAACTTCTTATCTTCTTATCTTTTCAAATTTGATTTTAATATCTTTTTCAACTAACTAATTAACTTTTTGTTTGTTTCTTATCTTTTTCAAAACCACCTAACTACTTTTCCCTCTCTAATTTTTGAAAATACCTCCCTCTTTTTCAAAAAATTCTTTTTAATTAACTAATTGTTTCAAATTTTAATTTTAATTTTAATTCATCTTTAATTTTTGAAATTACTAACTCCTTTTCAAAAATATTTTCGAAAATCCCTCTCTCATCTTCTTCTATTTATTTATTTATTTACTAACACTTCTCTTCATCTCTTATCACCTCCCCTATCCTTACTCTTTATACAGACTATTCATCCCTCTCCTTCCATTATCCCCTTTCTTCTTCTACTAATAATAAGGATCCTCTTTACTGTGACATAGAGGATTCCTCTTCCTTTTCTTTTCCTCTTCTCTTTCATATGAGCAGGAACAAGGAAAAAGGCACTCTTGTTGAAGCTGATCCTGAACCTGAAAAGACTCTGAAGAGGAAGTCAAGAGAAACTAAAAATCAACAATTCAGAGAAACCTCAAAAAAAAAGAGAGAAAAGGGAAGACAAAAAGCTTCCACCTCCAAGTCATGGGAGATGGAGATATTCATCTCAAGGGTCCATAACTCAGTAGAAGAGCATTTGACTGCACATCAAGAGAGCATGAGAAATTCCCTCATCAAGAAATCCCTGAGATACCTCAGGGGATACATGTTCCTCCACATAATTATTGGAAGCAACTAAGGGTAGGAACACAAAATTACTAGGAATCATTCAACAGAAGCAAGGAAGAGACATAGAGGAGCTCAAAGAGCACCATTGGTTCTTCAAGAAGGTGCCACCCTCACTAAGGTGGACTCATTCCTTGTTCTTATTTCTCTGTTTTTTGATTTTTTATGCTTCATATTTATTTATGTTTTGTGTCTCTACTTCATGATCATTAGTGTTTAGTAACTATGTCTTAAAGTTATGAATAATTCCATTAATCCTTCACCTTTCTTAAATGAAAAATGTTTTTAATTCAAAAGAACAAGAAGTACATGAATTTCAAATTTATCCTTGAATTTAGTTTAATTATATTGATGTGGTGACAATACTTTTTGTTTTCTGAATGAATGCTTAAACAGTGCATATTTTTTATCTTGTTGTTTATGAATGTTAAAACTGTTGGCTCTTGAAAGAATGATGAACAAAGAAAAATGTTATTGATGATCTGAAATATCATAAAATTGATTCTTGAAGCAAGAAAAAGCAGTGAAAAAGCAAAAGCTTGCAAAAAAAAAAGTGGCGAAAGAAAAAAAAAGGTTGCGAAAAAATAGAAAGAAAAAGAAAAAGCAAGCAGAAAAAGCCAATAGCCCTTAAAACCAAAAGGCAAGGGTAAAAAGGATCCAAGGCTTTGAGCATCAATGGATAGGAGGGCCCAAGGAAATAAAATCCAAGCCTAAGCGGCTAAACCAAGCTGTCCCTAACCATGTGCTTGTGTCATGCAGGTCCAAGTGAAAAGCTTGAGACTGAGTGGTTAAAGTCGTGATCCAAAGCAAAAATAGTGTGCTTAAGAGCTCTGGACACCTCTAACTGGGGACTCTAGCAAAGCTGAGTCACAATCTGAAACGGTTCACCCAGTCATGTGTCTGTGGCATTTATGTATCCGGTGGTAATACTGGAAAACAAAGTGCTTAGGGCCACGGCCAAGACTCATAAGTAGCTGTGTTCAAGAACCAACATACTTAACTAGGAAAATCAATAACACTATCCGAAATTCTAAGTTCCTAGAGAAGCCAATCATTCTGAACTTCAAAGGAAAAAGTAAGATGCCAAAACTGTTCAGAAGCAAAAAGCTACAAGTCCCGCTCATCTAATTAGAATTAATATTCATTGATATTTTGGAGTTTCTAGTATAATCTCTTCTTTTTATCCTATTTGATTTTCAGTTGCTTGGGGACAAGCAACAATTTAAGTTTGGTGTTGTGATGAGCGGATAATTTATACGCTTTTTGGCATTGTTTTTGGTAGTTTTTAGTAAATTCAAGCTACTTTTAGGGATATTTTCATTAGTTTTATGTTAAATTCACATTTCTGGACTTTACTATGAGTTTGTGTGTTTTTCTGTGATTTCAGCTAATTTCTGGCTGAAATTGAGGGACTTGAGAAAAACTCTGATAGGAGGCTGACAAAGGACTGCTGATGCTGTTGGAATCTGACCTCCCTGCACTCAAAATGGATTTTCTAGAGTTACAGAACTCAAAATGGCGCGCTCTCAACGGTGTTGGAAAGTAGACATCCAGAGCTTTCCAGAAATATATAATAGTCCATACTTTATTCGGGAATTGACGACGTAAAGTGGCGTTCAACGCCAAGTACATGCTGCTGTCTGGAGTTAAACGCCAGAAACACGTCACGACCCGGAGTTGAACGCCCAAAACACGTTATAACTTGGCGTTCAACTCCAAGAGAAGCCTCAGCTCGTGGATAGATCAAGCTCAGCCCAAACATACACCAAGTGGGCCCCGGAAGTAAATTTATGCATAAAATACTTACTCATGTAAACCCTAGTAGCTAGTCTAGTATAAATAGGATAATTTACTATTGTATTAGACATCTTTGGTCTCAGTTTTGTTTTATTCCTCATCTTAGGAGGCTATTGATCACGGTTTAGGGGGCTGGCCATTCGGCCATGCCTGAACCTTTTACTTATGTATTTTCAACGGTGGAGTTTCTACACACCATAGATTAAGGGTGTGGAGCTCTACTGTACCTCAAGTTTCAATACAATTACCATTACTTTCTATTCAATTCTCTTTTATTCTTATTCCAAGATATTCATTGCACTTCAACTTGATGAATGTGATGATCCGTGACACTCATCATCATTCTCACCTATGAACGCGCGTGACTGACAACCACTTCCGTTCTACTCTAGGCCGGGCGCATATCTCTTAGATTCCCCAACAGAATCTTCGTGGTATAAGCTAGATAGATGGCGGCATTCATGGGAATCCGGAAAGTCTAACCCTGTCTGTGGTATTCCGAGTAGGATTCCGGAATTGAATGACTGTGACGGGCTTCAAACTCCTGAAGGCTGGGCGTTAGTGACAGACGCAAAAGAATCAAGGGATTCTATTCCAACCTGATTGAGAACCGACAGATGATTAGCCGTGCTGTGACAGAGCATTTGGACCATTTTCACTGAGAGGATGGGATGTAGCCATCGACAAGGGTGATGCCTCCAGACGATTAGCCATGCAGTGACAGCGCATAGGACCATTTTCCCGAGAGGATGAAAAGTAGCCATTGACGACGGTGACGCCCTACATACAGCTTGCCATGGAAAGGAGTAAGAAGGATTGGATGAATGTAAAAAGAAAGTAGAGATTCAAGAGGAGCACAGTATATCCATACGCCTATCTGAAATTCCCACTATTGATTTACATAAGTATTTCTATCTTATTTTATTTTCTGTTTATTATTTATTTTCGAACTTATCATAAACCATTTAATCTGCCTAAATGAGATTTACAAGGTGACCATAGCTTGCTTCATACCAACAATCTCCATGGGATCGACCCTTACTCACGTAAGGTATTACTTGGATGACCCAGTACACTTGCTGGTTAAGTTGAACGGAGTTATGATCACACCAGGGATTATTAAGATCCCAATTTATCATACCATGATCTCTTTCGGGTATTTTTGATTTCATACAAGTACAAAGAGACTAACTTTGAGGATCACAATTTCGTCCACCAGATGCCAAAACTGTTCAGAGGCAAAAAGCTAAAAGCCCCGCTCATCTAATTAATACTGATCTTCATAGATGTTTTTGGAATTCATTGCATATTCTCTTCCTTTTTATCTTATTTGATTTTCAGTTGCTTGGAGACAAGCAACAATTTAAGTTTGGTGTTGTGTGTTTTTCTGTGATTTCAGGTATTTTCTGGCTGAAATTGAGGAACCTGAGCAAAAATCTGATTCAGAGGCTGAAAAGGACTGTAGATGCTGTTGGATTCTGACCTCCCTGCACTCAAAATGGATTTTCTGGAGCTATAGAAGCCCAATTGGCGCGTTCTTAACGGCGTTAGAAAGTAGACATTCTGGGCTTTCCAGCAATGTATAATAGTACATACTTTGCTCGAGATTTGATGGCCCAAACTGGCGTTCCAAATCAGCTCAAAACTGCCCGGCGTTAAACGCCGGAACTGGCACAAGAATGGGAGTTAAACGCCCAAACTGGCACAAAAGCTGGCGTTTAACTCCAAGAAAAGTCTCTACACATGAAAGCTTCAATGCTCAGCCCAAGCACACACCAAGTGGGCCTAGAAGTGGATTTTTATGTCATTTACTCATTTATGTAAACCCTAGGCTACTAGTTCTCTACAAATAGGACCTTTTACTATTGTATTTTCATCTTGGTTCTTCTGGTTCCCTCTCTGGGGCCGAAGCCAATGATCACCATTATCACTTATGTATTTTCAATGGTGGAGTTTCTACACACCATAGATTAAGGTTTGGAGCTCTACTGTACCTCGAGTATTAATGCAATTACTATTGTTCTTCTATTCAATTCAGCTTATTCTTGTTCTAAGATATTCATTTGCACCCAAGAACATGATGAATGTGATGATTATATGACACTCATCATCATTCTCACTTATGAACGAGTGCCTGACAACCACTTCTATTCTACAAGCAAACAAGGCTTGAATGTTTATCTCTTAGATCCCTTGATCGGAATCTTCGTGGTATAAGCTAGAATTGATGGCGGCATTCAAGAGAATCCGGAAGGTCTAAACCTTGTCTGTGGTATTCTGAGTAGGATTCAATGATTGAATGACTGTGACGAGCTTCAAACTCCTGAAGGCTGGGCGTTAGTGACAGACGCAAAAGAATCAATGGATTATATTCCAACTTGATTGAGAACCGACAGATGATTAGCCGTGCTGTGACTGGGTGTGTTGAACATTTTCACTGAGAGGATGGGATTGTAGCCACTGACAACGGTGATGCCCAACATATAGCTTGCCATGGAAAGGAGTAAGAAGGATTGGATGAAGACAGTAGGAAAGCAGAAAGACGAAAGGGACAAAGCATCTCCATACGCTTATCTGAAGTTCTCACCAATGAATTACATAAGTATCTCTATCTTTATGCCTTATTCGTATATCATCCATAACCATTTGAATCTGCCTGACTAAGATTTACAAGGTGACCATAGCTTGCTTCATACCAACAATCTCCGTGGGATCGACCCTTACTCGCGTAAGGTTTATTACTTGGACGACTCAGTGCACTTGCTGGTTAGTTGTGCGAAGTTGTGATAAAGAGTTGAGATTGCAATTGAGCGTACCATGTTGATGGCGCCATTGATGATCACAATTTCGTGCACCAGTGGGTCACGCGTATGCGTGATGGTCAAATCAGAGAGACGACGCGAACGCGTAGGATGATGCGTATGCGTGGGTGGATTTTGTGCTAAAGGCACAATTCCAGCCCAAAACGTGCGCAACTCTCTCGAATTTGTATGGGATCATGAAAATTTGGATGTCACGCATACGCATAAGCAAGGCGTGTGCGTGGATGGTCGAAAAACTTGGGGTCACGCGTACACATAAGTGACGTGTACGCGTGGCATGGTGCTCTGTTTTTCAATTTTTTTTTTCAAGCTACACCAAACCAAGCATTCGAAACCTCCCAACAGCTATCAAAACACCATAAATCTTATTTGACTAACTAGACTCCCAAATAAACTCAAATAACTAATCAAAACATGAAATTAAACTAATTTTTTCCATATTTACAAAAAGGAAAAGGGAAATATGTTACCATGGTGGGGTGTCTCCCACCTAGCACTTTTGTTTATTGTCCTTAAGTTGGACTTATGGGGAGCTCTTCATCAAGGCGGCTTGTGCTTGAATCCATCCTTGAACATCCACTAATACTTGGACTTCCAATAAGCTCCATCATCCAAAATTAATAGCTCCAAGCTTTGATGGAGTTCTTCACAAACCATGAGCTCCAAAAGTTGATCCTCCTCATGTAATCCGGGATCCCACACTTTTTTTTCACACACGTCTTGAAGTTGATCATGGTGATTTTCTCTGTGGAGTAAGCAAGCCAAATTCTCACTAAGGCACCAAAATATCCTCTTAGACCCATTCATTTGAGAACTACACCAACCTTTGTATCCACTCCTTGAAGCTTCAACCATAATGAGCCTAGATTTACAACGCCAATCACTAAACATCCTCCTCTTACACTTAATTCCGCAAAGCGCCCTATGTTGGCCATCCGTTGCAAGACAACCAAATTCAAGTGGGATAATAAAGCTAAGAGTTATAAGTTTTACCCACTTAAATGAAGGACTAGATGGCTGCTTAGGTAGAGAAGTTCCCAATGATCTTGACATGGCACATTCCACTCCCGTCCATCCTCTTCTAGAGGCTTCCACCACTTGGCAAGGTGTTTCAAGCTCTACCTCTTGCCAAGCTTCCTCAAGTTCACATTCTTCTTTACCAATGTCTTCAAGCTCTTCCCCTTCCCTCAAACCATATATAGGAGGTTTAGTGAAATCTACCTCAAAATCAATTCCAAGTTCAACGGGAAAGGATTCCTCAAACTCAAAAGGATCATATGTTAATCCAGAATCATCATAGATAGGGGAACTTGGTGCTTGCCCCATTTCTTCCAACTTTTCACTTACAACATGCCTTGGAGGTTGTGCACTATCCTTTTCAACACCAATTTCACATTCCGTGGAAGAAGGGTCTTCAACTTGTGAATCCTCTTTGCATTCAACACCTCCTAAATCCTCAACCACTTCCCTTGGTTCAATTATCCCCTACCTCATCCTCTTGTTGTACTTCTTGCTTTAACTCCTCTTCTTCACCTTGAAGCTTCAAGTTCACTCCCTTTATGCTCTTTGGTTTCTTCTTCACATTCAACAATGGGAGTGCCTTGATCGCGTAAGCATAGGTGGGATAAGACCATGTTGCTAACGGCTTCCGCCATGGTAGCAATATTGGCTTCTAGCCTTTTGAACTCCTTTTGCATCTCCTCTTGTTGCCTTTGGATATAAGAGCTAATATCTCTTTGTTCTAGCATGAGGGCATGGAGATCTTCGTCCATTAGAGGCGGTATGGGAAGAGAGGGTTCATTGTTTGAGGAAAAGATATTGTAGTTGGAAGGTGGTTCATATTGGTGAAAATCTTGAGATGGTGTACAAGAAAATTGTGGTCCTTAGGAGTATTGGTGTTGGAAATATGGTGGCTCTAGATATGGTTCATATGGTGGTTGGTATGGTGGATATGGGTTAGGGTCATATGGAGGTGAATGGTGGTACGAGCCTTGTGAGTGAGGTTGATAACAATGTTAAGGGATTGGGTTATATGCATATGATGATTGTGGTTGACAACCACAACGAGGGTCATCACACACATTAGATTGGTATGCATCAAGAGTTGGATTGTACCCATAAGAAGCCGGAGGAGGTTGTTGCCAAAAAGGTTGTCCATAAGCTTGGGGCTCCTCCCACCTTTGATCTCCAAATCCTTGATGCAAATCCTCATTAAAGCTTCTATTGCCTACAATATAGTTTGAACCAGACTCATAGGCAAAGTGGTGAGAATTTATAGTGAAAGAGAAAACAAAACCAAAAGCTACCAAGAAATAAAGAGAGCAAAGTCCTACAACAAGCAACGACTAACAAAGAGGCATATTCACAATATCAAGATATATACAATAGCCAATAACATAACACCATTGCAATTCCCCTGCAACGGCACCAAAAATTTGATGAGAGGGATTTATACCGGTTCGAAATTTAGCAAAATCATTTTGTAGTGAGCATAGCCCAAACCGATAATCGATCATCAAATGAAAGTTTAAAAGTTTTGGTTATCACAAGTCCAACCCAATAAAAGTAAACTAAGTATTTAAACCTCAGGTCATCTTCTCAAGGAATTGCAGTGAAGTATGTGTATTATTGGTTATGGTATCCAAGGGGTGGGTTGGTCGGCGGCGGTTTGGTCACCAAAATGATGGCCGGTAGTGGAAGGCAGAAGCTTGATGGTGGTGGTTATGGGGTTTGTGGTATCTGGAGGGAGAAGAGAAAGAGACGTTGAGGGTGAAAGGGGTGAAGAGTGATGCGAAATGGCTAGGGTTCACACGTTAGGGGTGTTAGTGAATTCAAATCCACGCGTACGCGTCGTTGACGCGTGCACGTGGGTGGAAAGAAAGGGATTTGATGTGTAGGCGTCTCTCACACATGAGCGTGGATGAGACAAAATAGGAATCGACGCGTATGCACCGTCGACGCAGACGCGTGAAGGGAGAGAAATGAAGGTGACGCGTACGCGTGAAGCACGTGTACGCACGGGGTGAAATTGTGCTAAACGCACAATCTCAGCGCTACTTTTGCGCAACTCTCTGGAATTTTTATGGAGCGGAATTAAGGCATCAACGCATACGCGTCATTCACGCGTACGCGCGGATTGTCAAGAAAAGCAACATGACACGTACGCGTCATGCATGCGCACGCGTGATCTGCCTTCTCTTTTTTTTAACACCAAAACAGAGTTTAAAATTTTCCTAACACTATCTACAACTCCAAACCAACCAAAATGTAAATTAACAATATTTTTTAGTTTTGAGAATTTTTCACTAAATTTGAGAAAACTTGCAATTCAAGCAAAAACTCAAATTCAAAAAATCATCCTTATTCGAAGAATAAAACTAACAAACAACCTAGCAACCAAAACAAAACATGCAAAAGAATAGAAAGAAAGAACTACCGAATGATGGCAAGTCAATTTATTCATTGATTATATCTACAAGAGAAATAGAAAGAGTTTACCATGGTGGGGTGTCTCCCACCTAGTACTTTTATTTATTGTCCTTAAGTTGGACAATTGGGAGGCTCCTTGTCAAGGTGGCTTGTGCTTGTATTCTTCCTTAAACTCCCACCAATGCTTGGACCAAAATCACTAGCACCAAACTTTGATGAAGTTCCACACAAGCTAAGGGCTCCCAATGTTGATCTTCACATATTCCTGGATCCCAAATCTTGTTTCTACACCCATCTTCAAGTTGATCAAGACAATTCCATTTGGTTGGCAAATGATCCGAATTCTCAAGTAAACACCAAATTCTCCTCCTAGATCCATACAATTTATGATTCCTCCAACCTTGGGGGCCTAAGCCTTGAGGGTTCAACCTTAATGAGCCTAACATCATTTTGCCAACCACTAGACAACCTTCTCTTACTCCTCAATCCACAAATAGCTCTAAGTTGACCATCTATTTCAAACAACCCATATTCAAGTGAAATTAGAAAGCTAGCTTAGATATAAGAGATTTACCCATTTGAATGGTGTAAAGAATGATGGTGACTTAGGAAGGGAGACCTCCCCACACTTTGACAATGCAAGGTCCACTCCCTTGTGCTCTTATTTAAATACCTCTACCTCTTGAAAAACATCTTCAATTTCAAGTCCTTGTTCACCAACTTCTTTTACACATTCCTTATTGCTTAAGTCATGTGTCGGAGGTTGTGCATTAGCTTCCTCAACATTAAATTCACAACACACTGAGGACGATTCAACAATCTTCAATAACACATTGGTTGGTACAAAATTGTCTTCAATAAACATACTTGTCACTTGCTCAACTTCTTCCAATACTTCATTACTTAACACATGTCTTGGGGGTTGCACATCCTCTTTAACATCGCTTTCTAGTCCAATGGAAGAAGGCTCAACAAGATCATAAAGGGGATTGATCAATGTGGACAAAAAATCACTAATGATGGAATCCACTTCTTGATCAATTTCCCTCAACTCTTTATCCACTTCCTTAACATCAATGATCTAAACTTCCTCTTCTTGATACAAATCCTGCTTCAGCCCTTTTTCTTCACCTTGAAGTTTCAAATTCACTCCCTCACTATGCTCCTTGGTTCATCATCCACATTCATCAATGAGAGTACTCAAGGAGCATGAGCTTAGGTGGGAAGCCATATGGTTAATGGCTTACGCCATGGTAGCAACTATGACTTCTAGCTTTTTTAGCTCCTTTTGCTTCTCTTCTTGCCTTTGGATATAAGAGCTAATTTCTATTTGTTGTTCTAGCATGAAGGCATTGAGAGCTTCATCCATTGGAGGCGGTGGTGGAAGAGAGGGTTCATTGTTTGGGAGAAAGGATTCATAATTGGAAGGTGGTTCCTCTTGGTAAGGGTATGAATGTGGTGTATATTAAGGTGGTTCTTGGGAGTATTGATGTTGGAAATGTTGTGGTTCTATGTATGGTTCATATGGCTCATAAGGTGGTTGGTATGGTAGATAAAGATTAGGGTCATATGGAGGTGTTTGGTGGTAGGGGGCTTGTGAGTATGGTGGTTCAAAACTAGGTTGAGGGGGTGGTTCATAGACGTTGGTGATTGTGGTTGACAACCACAACGAGGGTCACCACATCCATTAGATTGGTATGCATTAGGCGTTGAATTATACCTATAAGAGACCGGAGGAGGTTGTTGCCAAGAAGAGTGATCAATTCCTCAAGGCTCCTCCCATCTTTGATTGTTCCATCATTGATGCATGTTGCCATTGTAGTTCTCATTTCTTACAACATAATTTGAACCAAACGCATAGCCAAAGGGGTGAGAATTCATGGTGGAAAAGAAAAGCAAAAACAAAAACTAAAAAGAGATAAAGAAAATAAACTCCTAAACCAAAACTAGCAAATAAAAAAAAAAGCAAACTATAAAACAAAAAGTAGATGAAAGCAAGAATTAAACCCTAAATCTAGGATGCAATTGACCTAAAACCCTAATTCCCCGTGTATTTTTGAAAACGTGCATACACACAGCCTTGTGCGCATGCACACAAGGGGATATGGCTGATGTTGGGAGCGCTAGCACGCTCTGTGCGCACATACAACCAACGAAGTTTTGCAAGCTGTGCACACGCACATACTGAAATGTGCATTCTATTGAGGGCGTTCGCACGCATCATGCGTATGAGCAGAATGAAAACTTTTACTTACTGTGCATACACACACCTCTATGCATACGCACACTTCTTGAAAATTCCTATGGGCGTGCGTATGCACAACCCTATGCGTACGCACCACTGCCCTATTTTTCAATAAAAACCTTGTTTTAACTGTTTCACCTTTCCGGCAAGCTTGTAAACTTCTGTGACACTTATCTAGGACTCTTTGCCCTGTTTTTGGATGTCAAAACATAGAGAAGGTCCTAGGTGAATTTAATTCGGTATTTTTGGTAAAAAGTTAGAGAACGGAGGCTTAAGTTTCCGGTGTACTGAGGATTGATTAGCTGAGAGAGATGACGAAGTACTGTAATAACGATTGATATAAAGAATTGTGGAAATTATGAATTGACAGTGGTTGAGATGAGTCTGGGACTCGGAATGGAACTTATGATTTGACAGTAGTTGAGATGAGTCTGGGACTCGGAATGCAATAATGAATTATTGATATACTAAAAAATGATTTTTTGAAAACCACTGGATTACTGTTATATACCGAGAAATGTTGAGGCGTTATGCACCTGGCAGGTGATGGACGGAAAATGTATCCGCACAAGCTACCGGCAAGTATATCGGGTCGCATCAAGTAGTAAAACTCACAGGAGTGAGGTCGATCCCACAGGGATTGATGGATCAAGCAAATTTAGTTGGGTGATAAGTCTAGTCAAGCGAATATTGAAAGGAGTTAGGTGAATTTTAATAAATAGAATGTAAATTGCAAGAAAGTAAAGTGCTGGAAATGTAAATGCTAGAAAGTAAAGTGTTGGAACTTAAATGGCACAAGTAATAGAGAATTAAATGCTGAAAGTAAAGGACAGAAACTTAAATGGCTGGAAAATATAAAGGGCTGAAACTTAAAGAGCAAAAAATGTAGATGACTTGAATCTTCAATTGCAAGAAAGTAAAGGTAAGAATGTAAATGACAATGGAAATTAAACTGCATGAATTGTAAAGGGCTTTGGGTGATGGGAAACTAAAGCAATAAATCAAAGCAAGTAAAGTGAATTCAAGGCAATCTAAATTGAAGAATATCAAAGAGAAAGATTCATTAGGGATTAGAGATATCATAATCCATCATGAATGACATGGGTCTCAACTTCCTTCTCAATCATATGATGTAGATCTATGGCACAATATCTCGGGAGTTCCCATTATGAGACTGAAGGGCGATATCTCCATGGAGATGTGTCAGGTTGGTAGTTGAACCGATAATGTGATGTCACAGCCAATAGGACAGTCATTCATCATGTGCATCTTTTATCTGCTTTCTTGCTTTGCCGACTTCGAATTGTATGCCTAACTGTATAACATGCGTAATTACCTATTTGAATTACTTGACATATATGCTTATACTTGGCTTTACTTGCATTGTATTAATTGTGTATTCTACTGTGATTGAGGAGATTCGGAAGGCGGTGGCAATGGGATCGCATGGAGGATAGGTTGGTGAAGGCTGTGGGACAGTGGAGAGTTGTTAGTTTAGAAATCCACTAAGTTAGATTACCCCTTTATCATTATGGTTTTAAGTGATCTTTTAATGTTTCAGTTATACTTTAAGTTGAATCTTGTGATGGATATGAAGTTCTAGGATTGCCTCTGGCGTTCCGGAGTCTTATATCTTACATCACTGGGCATTGCTACCATACTGAGAACCTCCGGTTCTCATGCCATATTCTGTTATTATTTTTCAGATGCAGGTTGATAAACCACTATTTTATGGTTTATCTTGTGCTCAATTGAGTGGATTTTATCAACTCTTTACCTACTTATTCATAATATTTGAATAGTTTTATATTTCTTTCCTGATTTTGTACTATGATTGAAAACGTGCTTCCTTGATCTTATATTTGCTTATTATTAATCCTTTCTTATTACTATTAGATGCCATGATATGTGTGTTAAGTGATCTCAGAGATTACAGGGCAGGAATGGCTCAGAGGATGGAAAGGAAGCATGCAAAAGTGGAAGGAATACAAGAAGTTGGAGAAATTGCTAAGCTGTCCAGCCTGACCTCTTTGCACTCAAACGGCTATAACTTTAGCTACAGAGGTCCAAACGATGCGGTTCCAGTTGCGTTGGAAAGCTAACGTCCGGGGCTTTGATTTGATATATAATTTGCCATAGCTACCCCGACGCCAGGCGACGCGAACGCGTGGGTCACGCAGACGCGTGACCTGGCAGGAACACAACCCGCGCGGCCGCGTGAGCCATGCGGCCGCGTCACTTTTCCATGACCTGTACGGACCAGAAAGCGCTGGAAGTGACTTATGGGCTGTTTCTGACCCAGTTTTCGGCCCAGAGAACACAGATTAGAGGCTATAAAGTGGGAGAATGCATCCATTCATAAGAAGGCTCTCATAATTCACTTTTCATGTTTTAGATATAGTTTTTAGAGAGAGAGGTTCTCTCCTCTCTCTTAGTATTAGGATTTAGGATTTCTCTTAGTTTTAGGAGTGGCTCTCAATCCCAGGTTCTTTATTTATTCTATTATTTTATTTCAGTTTGTTAATGTTGGTTTACGAACTTCATGTTAGAATTGATTTCTTTTATTAATGCATTTTGAGGTATTTCAGATTATGATTGTTTTATTCTGTTTAAGATTGCTTTCAATTCAATTTAGATTTATTTTTCCCTTTTGGCTTTGGTTAAATAATTGGTGACCCTTGAGTTATCAAACTCATTGTTGATTGAAAATTGGAATTCTTCAAGAATTAATTCAAGTTCCAATAACTCTAGTCTTTCCCAAGGAAAGACTAAGACCTGAGGAATCAGAATTAATTCATCCACCTAACTTACCTTCATAGTTAGAGGTTAACAAAGTGGGACAAGAATCCAATTCTCTTTACAATTGATAAGGATAACCAGGATAGGACTTCCTGTTTTCGTACCTTGCCAAGAGTTTATTTTATAGTTATTTATTTATTTTATTTCTTCTTATACAACATACTGCTCCCTAATTTCTAAAACCCCTAATTTACAAACTCATAACCAATAATAAGAACATACCTCCCTGCAATTCCTTGAGAAGACGACCCGATGTTTGAATACTCGGTTATCAATTTCAAGGGGGTTTGTTACTTGTGACAACTAAAACGTTTGTATGAAAGGACTTTTGAAGGTTTAGAAACTATACTTGCAACGAGGATTTATTCGCAAATTTCTAGACCACGCAAAAGTTCTCTCATCAAAATTGAAATTATTTTCTTGTAAATTATTATGAAATTGTTTGACAATTATATATTACTTTTTGAAGGGTTGCTTGTGATGTGCGGAAAACGATCCGACACAAAACTCACCGGCAAGTGTACCAGGTTGCATCAAGTAATAATAACTCACATGAGTGAGGTCGATCCCACAGGGATTGAAGGATTGAGCAATTTTAGTTTAGTGGTTGATTTAGTCAAGCGAATCAAGTATTGGTTGAGTGGTTTATCTTTAACAGAAGCTAAATTGCTTGGAATGTAAAGGGAGAGGGGAGAATTGCAGTAAATTGAAAGACAGGAAAGTAAAAGTGCTGAATCTTAAAGAACAAGAAATAAAATGGCTGAAACTTAAAGTGCAAGAAATGTAAATTGCAGTAACTTAAATTGCAAGAAATTTAAATTGCTTGAATGGAAAAGGGAATTGAGGATTGGGAATTCAGAATTCCAGCAAGAGAAAGTAAATTGCAACAATTAATAAAGTAGAAGATAAATTAGAAGTAATTAACATTCAGACAGAAAATGAAATTAAACTGTAGCAAAAGTTCACAGAAGAACCAAAGAGGAAAAAGGGATCTCAGGACTCAAGAGACTAGAAAGCAAAGTCTAGATCTCAATTGCCTTCCCAGATCCAAGCCCACAAAGCAATTAACAAGAAATTGAAGAAGAAGCAGTAAAGGAATTGAAATTCAACTTAATTATGCAGAAGAGGAATTAAAGAGATTTTGAATGGAGATTGAGACAGAATTTCCTCAATTCTTCACACCCAAAACTCAAACAAGAAAAATAAAAAATGCCCACACAAGAACGAGGAAGAAGAGAGATCAATTCTCCTCCCCAATTCTCTGAAATCTCAGTGAAGTCCCTAAGAGAAAGTTCAAAAGCTCAAAATAAAAGTAAAGGTTCAAAGGAAAATTCAAAGTTCAAAAGTAAAGTAAAAAGTCCTAATTACATCAAACTATCTTCTATTTATACACTTTCTATTCTTGGATCTTGGGATTTGGATGGGCTTTTGATTTGGTGAAGAAATGAATTTTATTGGATTTTTAATCCAATTTTAGCCCATGAAGAATTAGCTTCCAGGAGGCTGCCCTGCCCTTGTGGAGGGCAGGGCAGAAAATTGATGCGTGCAGCCTTGGTGCGAGCGTGGTGCATTGGTGTGTGCTGTAGGATGCTGCCCTGCCCTTGCGGAGGGCAGGGCAGAAAATTCTGGTGCGCCAGATTTGATGCCTGTGCGTGCTGCTGGTGCTGCCGGATGATGCTTTGGTGCGCCAGGTTGGTGCGCTGGCCGTGCCACAATAAAATGCTGCCATGCCCTCGCGGAGGGCAGGGCAGTGTTTCCAAACTGAAGTCCCGCGTTCGAGACATGGCCGAAACACACGCTACTCCTTTTCCTTGGCTTTCTTGGCACCATAATGAAGCTTAGTTCCTTGCTTCCTCATTGTCCCGTGTTCAACTCTTGTGGCAAGCATTGGTAGGCTTTTTCCTTTGATTTATTTTCCATGAAGGCCCGATACTTCCCTTGTGGAGGGCAGGGCAAGGTTTTGTTTTTCTTTGATCCAAGGCACAATTTTGTGCTCTGCCCTTGTCGTGGGCAGGGCAGAGTTGCCTTTCAAGCCTTGTTTGCTTATGTTGCCCTCCAAGAGGGCAGTGTGCCCTTGTGGAGGGCAATACTTGCTTCCCTCCTTCTTGCGCCACACCTTTTCTCCTTGGGCCACGCTTTCTCTTTTCTTCTTTTCTTCACCTACAATCAACCAAAACAACTACTCAAAGTATCACTAAATTCACAAGGCTTATAAATCAATTAAAATTCAGTTAAATTTAGCTTAAACCTCATGAGTTAGCATCAAATTCATGGTAGTTGCTTGATCTAAAGAAATTATGCATTTTCACTCCAAATCACTTACTTAGGATGCAAGAAAGTGCATAAAGACTAATAAAACAAGTGAAATTAGCTTGAAAAATGGGTATATGATGACTTGTCATCACAACACCAAACTTAAATCTTGCTTGTCCCCAAGCAAGCATCAAAATTAAGAGCAATTGAAATGAATAAGAAAAGAACACATATCCTTATTAGGCATATAGCAGAACTTGATTTATGGAGTCTTTATGCAGACAATGATAACTCAATTATTGTTGCTGTTACATAATATACATCTTTCCTCAAAGGCTTGCTAAACTTGCTGTTATAAGACTTACTTTTTAATTACTCCCTTGCTAACTTTTCTTTTCTTATAATGCTTAACAAGCTTATTATTCTTTTAGAGGTTTGGTGTCTAATGTTGCAGTAGTAGCCTTTGGCTTTATTTTTTTCTTTTCTTTTACTCAACATCTTTCCACCACAGACACATGGCTCACTATTTCTTCCTAGGATCATTGATGCCCAGCATCTCTTTGGATAACTAAATGTTCTGTATCTAAGTTGCTCTTTATTGTGGACTTTCAATTGGCCATCCCAAATGAGTTGATCTAAGTGACCGGGTTTTAAAATACCCATTAGAATTTACTTATCCAAGCATATCTTAGTACAAGAACACCACAGACATATGTCCTAGGGTCCAAGCTATTGGTGTTCAACCTTTATTCTTTGTTTTTCTTACCACATTAGCTTTTTCTTCTTCCTTTTCTTTCTTTTTTTGTTCCCAAGGGCTTTTTTTTTCTTTATTGATAAGAATCTTTATAACAGCAAGCTAACTCACACTTAAATGAAAATGATATTATGCAGCAATTATTTCATGAGTTATGCATTTAATCAAACACATATACCACCATTAACTTCCATTCTTACTTATGCAACATTGGATATTTCACTTTTCAATTCAAACAATTCTCTTTTATTCAAGCATGTGGGACACAAGACAAAATTTAGCTAAGTGATGGATAACAAGCATTATGCAGATTTAGCATTCTTAACAAACAATTTCACTTGCAACTAGATAAACACTTTAGCAAGACATACAATAGTTTCCAGATTCAAAACATTTCACAGCAGCAAGGATTAAGTTTAGATACAACCTTCGAAGTTGCAGCCCTTTGATTCTTCCTTCTGTTGTGTTCTCTTTGAGTTAAGATGCATAATATCTTCAATTGTTGACTTATGTCCTGCATAATTCTCAAAGTTGCTTGCTTCTCAAGCCCTTAATTGCATGGTCAGTATGCATAAACTGAGTGTGGCTCTTGGATTTATTTTGGTGTGGGAACACCAAACTTAATTGTTTGCCACTGCCTCTTATGCAACAATTTAACCATATGTGAAGCCTTGTGTCCTTGCAAAAGGTTAATGAGATTAAAGCTAGAAAGCAATTAAACAGTTGAATAATGTGTTTGGTTGCTTGGAGCTAGCATCATGCAAGAGGTGAGAATGTGTTTTTAAATGATATTTTTGGTGGAACACCAAACTTAGAATCTTTCATTCTCCCTTAATTTGTTTTGGTGTGCAACACCAAACTTAGCTCCTTGCAATCCATACCAATTATTCAACATTTTTATTGAAAAAGCTATGAAAGAAAACTACCTCAGGTTGGGTTGCCTCCCAATAAGCGCTCTTTTATTGTCACTAGCTTGACATCTTCTATTTTCGCTTCAAGGAGGATTTAGGTTCTGAACCTCTTTTTCCTTGTTCCATTGTCCTCCTAGGTATAATTTTGCTCTATGACCATTTGCTGTAAACCGACTCTTTGTTGCTTCATCTAGCAATTCAATACTCCCATAAGGAAAGACCTTAGTTACCAAATATGGACCAGTCCACTTAGACTTAAGCTTTTCAGGGAATATCTTGAGTCGTGAGTTGTACAAGAGTACTTGTTGTCCAGGTTTGAATTCTTTCTTCAAAATCTTCCTGTCATGCCATCTCTTGGCTTTTTCCTTGTATATCTTGGTATTTTCATAGGCTTCTAGCCTAAACTCATCCAGCTCATTTAGCTGCAACAACCTTTTCTCCCCTGCTGCTTCAGAATCAAGATTTAGAAGTTTAGTTGCCCAAAAGGCTTTGTGTTCAAGCTCTACAGGGAGATGACAAGATTTGCCATATAACAGCTGAAAGGGGGACTTCCCAATGGGAGTTTTGAAA
Organism: Arachis hypogaea; assembly: GCF_003086295.3. Lineage (NCBI taxonomy): Eukaryota > Viridiplantae > Streptophyta > Magnoliopsida > Fabales > Fabaceae > Arachis > Arachis hypogaea. The sequence continues at coordinate 62,674,624 of NC_092036.1, forward strand.
GCTGTTCTGTACGCCCAAAGTGCATCTTCTAATTTCCTAGCCCAATCCTTTCTTGTGCTGCCTACTGTTTTCTCTAGGATTTTCTTCAGTTCCCTGTTTGCTAATTCAGCCTGCCCATTAGTCTGAGGGTGATATGGTGTGGTCACTTTATGAATAACTCCATATTTATGAAGAAGTTTCTCCATTTGTTTGTTACAAAAATGACCACCACCATCACTGATGAGACCCTTGGGTACTCCATATCTAGTAAAGATGTGCTTCTTTAGGAATTGAAGGACAATTTGTGCATCACAGGTAGTTGTGGCTATGGCTTCCACCCACTTTGAAACATACTCCATTGCTACCAAGATATATCTGAAAGAATAAGAAGGAGGAAAGGGTCCCATGAAATCAATGCCCCATAGATCAAACAATTCTACTTCCAAAATGAAGTTCTGCGGCATCTCATTCCTTCTTGTTAATCCTCCTGCTCTCTGGCATTCATTACATTGGTGGACAAACTCTCTGGCATCTTTGAAGATAGTTGGCCAATAGAAACCACTTTGCAATATCTTTGCAGCTGTTCTTTCTGGACCAAAATGTCCACCATAAGCTGAGCCATGGCAATGCCATAATATATCTCTTATTTCACTCTCAGGGACACATCTCCTAATTATTCCATCAGAACATCTTTTGAACAGATAAGGTTCATCCCACAAGAACTTCCTTGCTTCATTGATTAGTTTCTTCACTTGTTGCTTAGTGAATTCTTGAGGTATCTTCCTCCCCACTTTGTAGTTTGCTATATCAGCAAACCATGGTGTTTGTTGGATCAGCATAAGATGTTCATCTGGGAAGCTTTCATTCACAGGTTGTGAGGCCTTTTGAATTGTTTCTTGTGGCAGCCTTGACAAATGATCAGCAACTTGGTTTTCAGTGCCTTTCCTGTCCCTTACCTCAATGTCAAATTCTTGTAGGAGTAAAATCCACCTGATAAGTCTTGGTTTAGCATCCTGCTTTGACATCAAATACTTGAGGGCGGCATGATCAGTATAAACCACAATTTTAGATCCTATCAAGTACGATCTAAACTTATCAAATGCATAGACTACAGCTAACAATTCCTTCTCTGTGGTAGTGTAATTTTTTTGAGCCTCATTCAATACTTTACTTGCATAATATATGACATGATGCAAGTTTCCCTTCTTTTGTCCAAGTACAGCACCAATTGCAATATCACTTGCATCACACATGAGTTCAAAAGGTAAGTTCCAATCCGGGGGTGTGATAATTGGTGCTGTTGTGAGTTTATGTTTTAAAGTTTCAAAGGCATGCTGGCAATTTTCATCAAAAACAAAAGGTTTATCAATTATTAACAGGTTACTCAAAGGTTTGGCTATTTTAGAAAAATCTTTGATAAATCTTCTATAAAATCCTGCATGCCCCAAGAAACTTCTAACAGATTTCACATTAGTTGGTGGAGGGAGCTTTTCTATTATTTCCACTTTTGCCTTGTCAACCTCTATCCCTTTTCTTGAAACTTTATGACCAAGAACAATCCCCTCAGGCACCATGAAATGGCACTTCTCCCAGTTCAAAACCAAATTTGTTTTCCTGGCACCGTTTCAAAACAAGGGTTAGATGGTTTAGGCAAGTATTGAAATTATCACCAAAAACAGAGAAGTCATCCATGAAAACCTCTAAAAATTTTTCAACCATATCTGAGAAAATGGAGAGCATACACCTTTGAAAAGTGGCTGGGGCATTGCATAATCCGAATGGCATTCTTCTATAAGCAAAAACTCCAACTGGGCATGTGAATGAAGTCTTTTCTTGGTCCTTTGGATCTACCACTATCTGATTATACCCAGAATAGCCATCCAGGAAGCAATAATAAGCATGGCCAGCCAACCTTTCAAGCATCTGATCAATGAAAGGAAGTGGGAAGTGATCTTTGTGTGTGGCATCATTCAGCCTTCTATAGTCAATACACATCCTCCATCCCGTCACAGTTCTTGTGGAAATGAGTTCACTCCTCTCATTAATAATGACTGTCATCCCACCTTTCTTTGGTACCACTTGGACTGGGCTTATCCATGAGCTATCGGAAATAGGATATATGATTCCTACATTCCATAATTTCATTACTTCCTTCTGGATGACTTCCTTCATTGCAGGATTTAGTCTTCTCTGAGGTTGAATTACTGCTTTGGAATTGTCCTCCAAAAGAATTTTATGCATACATATTGTAGGGCTAATGCCTTTCAGATCATCAATGGTCCATCCTAAAGCATTCTTGTGAGCTCTGAGAACATCAAGAAGCTCTCCTTCTTCTTTCTTTGTCAGGGATGAATTAATAATCACTGGGAAGCTCTCTGAAGTGCCAAGAAATGCATATTTGAGATGAGAAGGTAATGGCTTCAGTTCTTGCTTTTGCACTTCTCCTTTCTTGTTTGGTTCCACCTCTTTGTCTATGGAAATTTCAGCTGCGTGTTCTTCTATTGTTTCCTGATTGTCTTTTTCTTGCTCATGCTGATTAGTATCTAACATTTCTTCCACCAGGCTCTCTATCATATCCACTCTCAAATGATCTTCCTGCTCAGGGGGGTGTTGCATTGACTTAAAAACATTTATGATCATTTGCTCATTGTGTACTCTGAAAATCATTTCTCCTTTTTCCACATCTATGATGGCTCTTGCAGTTGCTAGAAATGGTCTTCCCAATATGATTGAATTGTTTCCTTCCTCATCAGTATCTAGGATTACAAAGTCCGCAGGGAAGATAAATTCTCCAACCTTTACTAGCAAATTTTCTACAATTCCATTTGGTGTCTTGATTGATCTGTCGGCCATGACTAGTGACATCCTGGTGGGTTTGAGTTCTTTTATAGCCAGCTTCCTTATCATGGATAAGGGCATTAAGTTGATACTAGCTCCAAGATCACAGAGAGCTTTGTCCAAGGCTAGTTTGCCTATGGTGCATGACACTACAAAACTCCCTAGATCTTTAAGCTTTGGTGGAATTCCTTTTTGGAGCACGGCGCTACATTCCTCACTGAGCATTACCATTTCCTTCTCATTCCAATCTCTCTTTTTATTGATGAGCTCCTTCAAAAACTTGGCATACAGAGGCATTTTCTCCAATGCCTCAGCTAAAGGTATGTTGATTTCCAGTTTCTTGAAAGTCTCTAGGAATTTAGAAAAGTGTCGGTCCTTTGTCTCCTTATGGAATCTTTGAGGATAAGGCAGTGGGGGTGTCAAGCTTTTCTCCCCTTGAAGTTGTCTTGGAATTGGTTCTTCCATGATCTGCTTTCCTTTCTTTAGATTCTGTGGCCTATCTTCTTTTTCTTGAGGTTGATTCTGAGGTTGATTGCTTGCTGTTGCATCTTCATCATTGGTTGCCTCTTTTTCAACCTGTTTCTCGTCACTCTCTTTAGGCTTCTTGGTGGCTTCTTCATCTTTCAGTAGTATTTTTTCACTCCTCAATTGTATTGCCTTGCATTCCTCTTTTGGGTTAGGAATGGTGTCACTTGGTAGTGAGCTTGATGGTTTTTCAACAGAAATTTGCTTGGAAATTTGCCCAATCTGCCTCTCCAGGTTCTTCATGGAAGCTTCTTGGTTCTTTGTTGTCATTTCTTGGTTTTTCATCATCTTTTCCATGAGCATTTATAGATTAGTGATCCTCTGAGAGTCTTGTGAGATTGGTTGGTTTTGGGTTGTTGATGGATGATGATAGGTGTTTTGGTTTGTTGGGTGGTTATTGGGTGGATAATGGTTGGAGTTGGGATAAGTATTTTGTGGTTTTCTGTATGTGTTCTGGCTAGTGTTTGGCTGGTTGTTGTTTGTGTTTTTCCAATTGTTTTGAGTTGAGTTCCTTTGCCATGGCTGTTGGCTTTGATTGTGGTTGTCCCCCCATCTGAGATTAGGATGGTTCTTCCAAGATGGATTGTAAGTATCACCATAGACTTCATTAGTTCCAAGATTTTGGTTATGCATGTATTGGACTTGCTCTTACTGTTGCTCCTCTTGAATTTCTTCATTCTGACCCCAAGTAGTTGATGGTTGGCTTGTGGCACTCACTGATGCAACTTGCAGGCCATCAATCCTTTTGGCCATTTGCTCAAATTGTTGTTGAATCTGCTGCTGCATTATCTTGTTCTGAGCTAGAATTGAGTCCACTCCTTCCAACTCCATTACTCCTCTTCTTTGTGATGGTTGGCGTTGTCTTTGATGAGCAAAGAAATATTGGTTGTTAGCCACCATATCAATGAGATTTTGAGCTTCCTCTATAGTTTTCATGAGTTGTAATGAGCCTCCAGCTGAATGATCAAGTGCTTCTTGAGCCTTAAGAGTGAGTCCCTCATAGAAGTTCTGCAGCTTGTCCCACTCAGTGAACATCTCTGGTGGACATTTCCTCAATAATGCCTTATATCTTTCCCATGCTTCATATAAATTTTCAGCCTCCATTTGAGTGAATGTCTGCACCTCAGTCTTCAATCTTATGATCCTTTGAGGGGGATAAAATTTGGCAAGGAACTTGCTTACCAAGTCATCCCACGTGTTGATGCTCTCCTTTGGAAATGTCTCTAGCCATTGAGTGGCTTTGTCTCTGAGATAAAATGGAAAGAGCAGCAACTTGTAGCTGTCAGGAGGCACACCATTGGTTTTCACAGTATCACAAATCCTCAAGAAGGTGGATAAGTGTTGATTTGGGTCCTCCAATGGTCTTCCTCCAAAAGAACAGTTGTTTTGAACCAAAGTGATGAGTTGTGGCTTTAGTTCAAAATTGTTTGCATTGACATTAGGAGTAAGAATGCTACTTCCACAGTGTCTAGCATTTGCAAATGTGTATGAAGCCAGGACCCTTCTTTGTTGTGGGTTATTGTTGGCCCCTCCTCCTGGCTGATTGAGATTTGATGGATCTCCTTCCATCTCTTGGAATTCCTCCTCAGATTCTTCTTCTCCAATAACGTTCTTTCCTCTTTCAGCTCTTCTTATTCTTCGAAGAGTTCTTTGGTCAATTTCAGAGAGGACAGGGGAAGATCTTCCTGTACCTGTCATACAAACACACAACAATAAACACACAGATCCAGAAAATCAATGAAACTTCAATCTATAGCTAGAATGAAGTTTTAGTTAGTTTAAGCAAAAATTCAAACAGTTAGTGTGTTAGCCAAAATTAAAAACAACAGAAAAGAAAAAGTGCTTGATCTAGACCACCACTTCACTTAATCATTGTCAATCTATTTCAATCCCCGGCAACGGCGCCAAAAACTTGATGTGCGGAAAACGATCCGACACAAAACTCACCGGCAAGTGTACCGGGTCGCATCAAGTAATAATAACTCACATGAGTGAGGTCGATCCCACAGGGATTGAAGGATTGAGCAATTTTAGTTTAGTGGTTGATTTAGTCAAGCGAATCAAGTATTGGTTGAGTGGTTTATCTTTAACAGAAGCTAAATTTCTTGGAATGTAAAGGGAGAGGGGAGAATTGCAGTAAATTGAAAGACAGGAAAGTAAAAGTGCTGAATCTTAAAGAACAAGAAATTAAATGACTGAAACTTAAAGTGCAAGAAATGTAAATTGCAGTAACTTAAATTGCAAGAAATTTAAATTGCTTGAATGGAAAAGGGAATTGAGGATTGGGAATTCAGAATTCCAGCAAGAGAAAGTAAATTGCAACAATTAATAAAGTAGAAGATAAATTAGAAGTAATTAACATTCAGACAGAAAATGAAATTAAACTGCAGCAAAGGTTCACAGAAGAACCAAAGAGGAAAAAGGGATCTCAGGACTCAAGAGACTAGAAAGCAAAGTCTAGATCTCAATTGCCTTCCCAGATCCAAGCCCACAAAGCAATTAACAAGAAATTGAAGAAGAAGCAGTAAAGGAATTGAAATTCAACTTAATTATGCAGAAGAGGGATTAAAGAGATTTTGAATAGAGATTGAGACAGAATTTCCTCAATTCTTCACACCCAAAACTCAAACAAGAAAAATAAAAAATGCCCACACAAGAACGAGGAAGAAGAGAGATCAATTCTCCTCCCCAATTCTCTGAAATCTCAGTGAAGTCCCTAAGAGAAAGTTCAAAAGCTCAAAATAAAAGTAAAGGTTCAAAGGAAAATTCAAAGTTCAAAAGTAAAGTAAAAAGTCCTAATTACATCAAACTATCTTCTATTTATACACTTTCTATTCTTGGATCTTGGGATTTGGATGGGCTTTTGATTTGGTGAAGAAATGAATTTTATTGGATTTTTAATCCAATTTTAGCCCATGAAGAATTAGCTTCCAGGAGGCTGCCCTGCCCTTGTGGAGGGCAGGGCAGAAAATTGATGCGTGCAGCCTTGGTGCGAGCGTGGTGCGTTAGTGTGTGCTGCAGGATGCTGCCCTGCCCTCGCGGAGGGCAGGGCAGAAAATTCTGGTGCGCCAGATTTGATGCCTGTGCGTGCTGCTGGTGCTGCCGGATGATGCTTTGGTGCGCCAGGTTGGTGCGCTGGCCGTGCCACAATAAAATGCTGCCCTGCCCTCGCGGAGGGCAGGGCAGTGTTTCCAAACTGAAGTCCCGCGTTCGAGACATGGCCGAAACACACGCTACTCCTTTTCCTTGGCTTTCTTGGCACCATAATGAAGCTTAGTTCCTTGCTTCCTCATTGTCCCGTGTTCAACTCTTGTGGCAAGCATTGGTAGGCTTTTTCCTTTGATTTATTTTCCATGAAGGCCCGATACTGCCCTTGTGGAGGGCAGGGCAAGGTTTTGTTTTTCTTTGATCCAAGGCACAATTTTGTGCTCTGCCCTTGTCGTGGGCAGGGCAGAGTTGCCTTTCAAGCCTTGTTTGCTTATGTTGCCCTCCTAGAGGGCAGTGTGCCCTTGTGGAGGGCAATACTTGCTTCCCTCCTTCTTGCGCCACACCTTTTCTCCTTGGGCCACGCTTTCTTAAGCCACGCTTTCTCTTTTCTTCTTTTCTTCACCTACAATCAACTAAAACAACTACTCAAAGTATCACTAAATTCACAAGGCTTATAAATCAATTAAAATTCAGTTAAATTTAGCTTAAACCTCATGAGTTAGCATCAAATTCATGGTAGTTGCTTGATCTAAAGAAATTATGCATTTTCACTCCAAATCACTTACTTAGGATGCAAGAAAGTGCATAAAGACTAATAAAACAAGTGAAATTAGCTTGAAAAATGGGTATATGATGACTTGTCATCAGCTTGCATGTTCAATTTAATACTTTCAATAGCGTATTTACCATGCATGCTATGTGTTTGTGAAAAAGCCCATATGGCATTAAGCACTTATCAATTATACTTTATACTATTCAATGCTTGCTTTTCATAAACTCCCTTTACTATTTTATTAATTGAATATAAATGTCAATACAAACATGGTGATTTATTACAAGTGATGCTTGGTCTATGCTACTCATGCCCTTTGCCGGCATGCCAATAAACACCTTGCGTTCACTTGTCTTTATATGCACTAGCTATTTTCAATTGATGGCTTTTCACATATACTCGCGAGCATGTGTTAATGTCAATTACATCCTAATGTGCATCCATCACCACTCTTCCATTTTCTTCCTTGCTATATATCTATTTGAATTTAATTTACTTTCTCTTCCCTTCTTTAGGATGGCCACCAAGGAAGGAAAGGAGAAAGCTACTCCCAAACCGTCGGCAAGGAAAGGAACAAAAAGAGCTCAGCTGAGAAACCACAAACCCCATCCACTTGCACATATCAGCATGCACCGAGGACGGTGCAATCTTTAAGTGTGGGGAGGTCGATACCGATCTCCATGGGTTAGTTATTTCTTGACTCAACACCAAAATTTTTTTATTTTATTTGTTTGTTCATTGTTGCATTTGCATAATTGATTGCATATTTGTTTGATTTTTTGCATATTTTACCACTTGGTTGAAGTAATATTTTCTTTTCCAAGAAACCTTTTAAAGTATTTCACTAATTTGAATAAAATTTCTTGTTACACTTGTTTGAAGAAATATTATATTGGAACATGGTTTAGAGCTCGAACACACAAAACCTGTAAGATTTTTGAGCCTAATTGATTGGTTGCATTTTATCAACCAAGAATTTATTTTTGATGTGTGTTTTTCTCTCTAAAATTGTGATCTTTGTCTTGCTTAATTCTATATTTCCATTATTTGATGTATACATGCACTTACATGATTGAGGCCTTTGTTTCACTGAGCTCACATACCCATATGGCCTTACCTTTCATTATCCCTTGCAAATCAATTTTGAGCCTATTATAACCATTTGTTCTTTATTTTAGCACATCATCAACTCTAAGCGAAAAATAATAATGTCCTTAATTTGAATCCTTGGTTAGCTTAGACTAGTGAAAGTGCTTATGATTTAAGTGTGGAAAAATTGTGTTTGGAAACATTTGGTTTGAGAATTGAGTATGTTAGAAATTTCTGAAAATGTGAAAGAAATGTTTAGGACATGTTTATGCATTCAATAATTTAATCATATGCATTGAGAAAAACAAAAGAAAAATAATATAAAAAAAGAGAGAGAAAAATAAAAGAAAAAAAAGAAAAGAAAAGAAAAGAAAAGAAAAAGAGCAAATAAAAAGGGACAAAATGCCCCAAAGTGAGTGGTGAAAGCAATGCATATGAGTTGTACTTGAAATTAGAATGTATGAATATGTGGAAAACATAGTTAATGGATGGTTAGATGTTGTATTATGATTACATGGATTGTCTAAGTTAGGTGGAAAAGTTTAAGTTAATTAAGGATTAAGATTTTTAGTCCACTTGGCCAAATACAATCCTACCTTGACCCTAACCCCATTATAACCCTTAAAAGACCTCTTGATATGTGTATTTATGCATTAAATTTTTGTTGATTGTTAGATAAAGAGAAAGCCTTAGAAAGCAAGGTTAGTAGAGAATTGAGAGAGTCGAACCTTAAACACTTGAATGATTAAAGTGTATACACTTCCAATGAGGGTTCGATGCTCGATTCTTTGTTCCCGGCTTTCATGAGCTATTTTCTTCTGCAAGTTTACTTTTACTTCATTTTTATGATTTGAATCAGTGAAATCCAGTTCATATATGTACTTGAAAGATTTATTTATTTTTAACCAAGTAGGTAGAAATATTCTGCATGTAGTTGCATTCATATAGATAGGATTGCATTTGATATTAATCTACCATTCCTCTTCATCTTTATAGTTTCTCTTGAGCTTAGCATGAGGACATGCTAGTGTTTAAGTGTGGGGAGATTGATAAACCACTATTTTATGGTTTATCTTGTGCTCAATTGAGTGGATTTTATCAACTCTTTACCCACTTATTCATAATATTTGCATAGTTTTATATTTCCTTCCTGATTTTGTACTATGATTGAAAACGTGCTTCTTTGATCTTATATTTGCTTATTATTAATCCTCTCTTATTACCATTAGATGCCTTGATATGCGTGTTAAGTGATCTCAGAGATTACAGGGCAGGAATGGCTCAGAGGATGGAAAGGAAGCATGCAAAAGTGGAAGGAATACAAGAAGTTGGAGAAATTGCTAAGCTGTCCAGCCTGACCTCTTTGCACTCAAATGGCTATAACTTTAGCTACAAAGGTCCAAACGAGGCGGTTTCAGTTGCGTTGGAAAGCTAACGTTCGGGGCTTCGATTTGATATATAATTTGCCATAGCTGCCCCAACACCGGGCGACGCGAACGCGTGGGTCACGCGGACGCGTGACCTGGCAGGAACACAACCCGCGCGGCCGCGTCACTTTTCCGTGACCTGTACGGACCAGAAAGCGCTGGAAGTGACTTCTGGGCTATTTCTGACCCAGTTTTCGGCCCAGAGAACACAGATTAGAGGCTATAAAGTAGGGGAATGCATCCATTCATAAGAAGGCTCTCATAATTCACTTTTCATGTTTTAGATGTAGTTTTTAGAGAGAGAGGTTCTCTCCTCTCTCTTAGTATTAGGATTTAGGATTTCTCTTAGTTTTAGGAGTGGCTCTCAATCCCAGGTTCTTTATTTATTCTATTTTTTTATTTCAGTTTGTTAATGTTGGTTTACGAACTTCATGTTAGAATTGATTTCTTTTATTAATGCATTTTGAGGTATTTCAGATTATGATTGTTTTATTCTGTTTAAGATTGCTTTCAATTCAATTTAGATTTATTTTTCCCTTTCGGCTTTGGTTAAATAATTGGTGACCCTTGAGTTATCAAACTCATTGTTGATTGAAAATTGGAATTCTTCAAGAATTAATTCAAGTTCCAATAACTCTAGTCTTTCCCAAGGAAAGACTAGGACCTGAGGAATCAGAATTAATTCATCCACCTAACTTACCTTCATAGTTAGAGGTTAACAAAGTGGGAGAAGAATCCAATTCTCTTTACAATTGATAAGGATAACCAGGATAGGACTTCCTGTTTTCGTACCTTGCCAAGAGTTTATTTTATAGTTATTTATTTATTTTATTTCTTCTTATGCAACATACTGCTCCCTAATTTCTAAAACCCCTAATTTACAAACTCATAACCAATAATAAGAACATACCTCCCTGCAATTCCTTGAGAAGACGACCCGAGGTTTGAATACTCCGTTATCAATTTCAAGGGGGTTTGTTACTTGTGACAACCAAAACGTTTGTATGAAAGGACTTTTGAAGGTTTTGAAACTATACTTGCAACGAGGATTTATCTGCAAATTTCTAGACCACGCAAAAGTTCTCTCATCATAGGGCGTAACCCACCTCGGTGAGTTGCTTTGGTGGTGACAGAGCGGAGGACCTTTATCCTGTCTTGAAGTCTCTTTTGATTATTTTGTATAGATCTTTGAGAGGAAGTTTGTATAAGCTGTTTTACTTTGAGAGGAAGTTTGTATAAGCTGTTTTACTTTCAAAAATCTGTTTATTTGTATATGACTAGCCGGCTTAAACTCCGCGGGCGGCAGTTAGACTCTTATGACTATCATACTTGAGGCTCTGTTTGGTTGATGTATATGATGAAACATAGACACAAAGACACAGACATTGAACACATGGACATAAAATATTTGTGTCTATGTATTGTGTTTGGGAAAAATAAGGAAGAAGACATATTTTAAAAAGACTGAATTACCCTTCATTCAATCACAAGTTTTACCACCATCAATGTACATCCATTACCCTAAACACTGCATGTCATCACCATTAAATTTTTATTTCCTCTAATATTTTTATTTCTTTCAATAGCATCTTAAATTATCATTTAAATATTAAATATATAATTTTCTTGAGAAAAATAAAAAATTAAAGCTCAGAATTTATCAAAGATTAATCAAAATTTAAATAAATAACAAAATTAAATGTATAATTTTTTTTTGAATAAAATAGAAGGATAAATTTGGTTGTAGAATCTAAAAGAGGAAGAGGAAAAAGAAAAGTTTGGCGAGATAAGAGGACAAATTTTAAAAATTGAGTAAGGGTAAAAGAGTAAAAAATTAGTGTCTCACAAGTTGTGTCTCAGTGTCTCATTAAATTGGAGGTACACAAATTTAGTGTCTCCGTGTCCATCAGTGTCCTTCAAAAATTTGTGTCTCACCAAACCAAACAGCAGACATGTGTCACCGTGTCCATATCTCAATGAGACATGAACATCAACAAACATTACTTGATATATCTATATGTGTCTTGATATCGTTATGCATCTCTTGTGCCTTAAGTTGTAGCTTCATGTGAATATTTTGCGCTTTTCAAATTCTGTTTTTGGGCTTAAATCCTTTATCGGGATTTTAAAATATACTATTTCTTTGTATATAAATATATATAAGCTTTTCAAATATGCATTCTTTTCTCTTCACCTTTTTTATCTATTCCTTGCCCTTTCAATCCTGAAATCACTTAACAAACATATTAAGGCATCGAATAGAATTAAAGTGAATTAGATTTAGCTATTTAAAGGCCTAAAAAGTATGTTTTTATCTCTTAAGCACAAATTTGGGAGAATTGCAAAACCATGCTATTTCAGTGAATAAATATGTGATAAGTTGATAAAATCCCCTAAATTAAACACAAGATAAACCACAAAATTGGGGTTTATCATAACCTTTGATTAACCTTTGCTTTACGACGTGAGGTAAGGCTTACGGTAATTAAGTTGTTAGGATATACATATCCAAAATCCAAAATACATAGATAAAACCCTAGTTCTCCATAATCCTCTAGGAGAAGCAAAATGAACAAGTATATAAGAGGGGATCTATATATATATACATATATAAAAAGAACATAGAAAACCCCAAAATGAAAACCACTTCGCTGTAGAAGCTCCAGACGCCTACCGAGGTGCCTCTCGATCTGCATCTGAAAAATAACAACACAGTATGAAATGAGAACCGGAGGTTCTCAGCATGGTAAAGGTGCTACACACATAATACATAAGGTCTTGGGAACGCCAGAGGCAATCCTAGAATGCCGACACTCAGATATTAAGCTTAAAGAACTAAAACATAAACCATAAAAGGGTGGTTTTCTAAGGTTCTGACTTAACAAAAAATTCGAGCTAAACCCTCACTCTCTCTATCTTTCCTCCGTTCCTCTATTTCCAAAGACATTTCACAGACAGACAAGCAGATAAAGACAAACATAAGTAGAGTACAAGTACTGTAGATAGCAATTATGCAATTAACATAGCAAGTACATTTAGGCACACCCAGTTAATGCACAAACAAGTAATTCAAGCAATATGCATATGATGCATGATTGTCTTATGGTTGATGAGGCTCATCTGTCGGTTATCAAGCCAGCTGATGAGATGAGAGTTCTAGTATAATTTGGAATCAATCAAACAGAAGAATCAATTCGTTGGTAGCATAGTCTAAACCGACAATGAATTCTCATGATCAAATGTTAAATTCAAATTAAAGTAACCAAGATTAAGAGTAATTCAACCTCGGGTCGTTCTCCTTAGGAATGCAATTGAAGTGTTACGCTTTCGGTTATTAGAGACAAAATAGAGTGATTTCCAAATCAAAGAATGAAAGATTAAAAGAACTTAAGAAATAAAAGGATTAACAAATGATCAAAACTAGTAGAAATGCTATAAATTCATAAAGAGCCTTGACTCAGGAATTGAGAATCCAAGGAATCCTATCATCGCCATAACCAGAACTATGGTAATTATCATGAGTCAATCTCACTTAGTTAATCCCTAACATCGAGGTGTAAGTCAAGCAAGCATAATTGAACTTAATCCATAAGTCCTAGCTAACTTACAAAACTAGTTGATAAAAGGCTAGCGTCAATGGAAACAAGAGTCAACTAACTACCCAAGAATTACCACTAAATATCAAACATTATGACTCCAGTATCCTAGGAACTCAAATCCCATGCCAAGGTGTGAAAATCTACTCAAAACTCATAATTGGCATTTTCACAAACACTTGGTGGGTATAAAACCAAAACATGAGAATTTGCAAAGGAAAATGGAAAACTATAACCAACTATTCACAAAACCAACAATAAACAAGAAATCAAGCATAAATAGAGCATAAAGCATTAAATTCATCAATCAAAACTTTAAGAAACTCAAAATTGCAAATATGAACAAAGTAACTTGAACCAAAGGAAATGAAAGTAAAAGTGCTATAATTAAAGAGAAAATTGAGAGTACTTACAATTAAAGAAGCAAAATCCAAAATCAAAGCTTGCTATAAAATGCTACAATTGAAATTGATAAATCCTAAGAGAGCAATGCTACCCTACTCCTACTCCTATAGAAGCTTCCTAAAACTAAAAATAAACCTAAAAACTATGTCTATAGCCTAATACTCTCATATGGGTTGATACCCCCTTCATATAGCACTTCAATTTAGCCTTCAAGCCTTCTAAAATTGGACCAAAGGCCTCAAAAATCGCAGAGCACATGTTTCATTAATGAAATCACGTGCAGGGTCCTGTGCGTACGCACAGATGTGTGCGTACGTACACTTTGCTGAATGTTGACCTGTGCGTATGCACAGGTGCTTATGCGCACGCACACATGCAAATTCCTTCTTGTGCGCACGCACAGATGCTTGTGTACACGCACACATGGCTGTGTGTTCTTTTCTTTGTTTTCTTCATGTGTTCTCCCTTGTAAATGCTTCTTTCCACCTTTGCTTAGCCAATCTTGCCTCAATGACCTTAAACCACTCACAAAATATATCACGGGATCGAATGGCATAAAAGTGGAATTAAATTTCTCAATTTAAGCACAAAAATGTATGTTTTCACATTTAGGATCAAATAAGGGATCAAACACAAAAGTATGCTATTTTAGTGAATAAGTGTGAGTTTGTGTGATAAAATCTATCCAAATCAAGCCAAAATATCTCATCAAATATGGACTCATCAATTCACTCAACAAAACATGGTATGCACTTATAATGCACCAACCAAGTAATCAATACTGGAATTTCAACTCAAGTTGGTGTTTAAGCAAAAGTCAACAATAAGTACATAACCAAGCAAATTACCAAGCTAAAGTATAATATGCCCAGCTAAGGTGACACCAAAAAATGATCACAGCTACAAATTACAAGTACAGTTGGTATTCAAGCAAGAATAACAATAGGTGCATAATCAACCTTCAAGAATAATCATCATCCGAAATTACTGAAAGCTGCACAGTTACTAAGATAATTCCTAAGGAAAATAAAATTCAAAATAGATGTTGGCTAAACATAGGGATTGAACTAAAAATTGTCACTCAGGCAATCTATCGAGCATATGGTGTGCAGAGTTCACAAACAGCAATCTTAGTACAATGTAGCAGTCAAGCAACCTAGAAAATTCAATCAGCCAATCAACAACATTCAATCCAAAAAACACAGAAGTCATCTAACCTAAGGCCTCCTAATCACTAACATAGAATTAAAAAACAATGAAAAATAAAGAAAGTAAAATAGAAACAGGATGGAACCTACGTTGTAGGCGAAGGAAGAAAAATGGGTGAGCGAGGTGGTGGTTGCAGGGTCGCGGCGGCACAGAAGCTCGCCGCCGTTGGTGGTCGTTTGCCGAACTGGAAATGTGCAGACAGAGGTTTGCTGTTGTGGAGACAGGGGTACAGTGTAGAAAGAAGATAAATGGGGAAATGGAGAAGATAGAGAAGAAGAAAGAGAGATGGTGGGCGATGGTGGTTGCCGGGGCGGTCTCGGACGGGGTTTGGTGATTGGTTGTGGTATGGATGGTGAAGGGTTGGAGGGTGGTGTGCTGGGGTTCAGAGACGAAGAAAAGAAGGAAAAGGGTGGGGTTTGTGGAAACTAAAGTGTGCTGGTCCTCTTTTCAATTTAACATTCGAAAAGTGACTTGAGCGTACGCACAAGGTAGTGTGTGGACACACAGAAGGAAAAAATGAGGGGTGTATGTGCGCGCACAAGGACGTGCGGGTGCTACGGGCAGAATAGGTATTGCAGCCTGTGCGGACGCACCAGGGCTTGTGCGGATGCACAGAAGGGAAAAAGGGGGTGCATTCCCACGCACAAGGGGCACGTGTGCTGCGACCAGAAGGGTTGTCAAAAGCTGTGCGTGCTGGTGCACGAAATTGTGATCATCAATGGCGCCATCAACATGGTACGCACAATTGTAATCTCAACTCTTTATCACAACTTCGCACAACTAACCAGCAAGTGCGCTGGGTCATCCAAGTAATAAACCTTACGTGAGTAAGGGTCGATCCCACGGAGATTGTTGGTATGAAGCAAGCTATGGTCATCTTGTAAATCTCATTCAGGTAGATTCAAATGGTTATAGATGATTTATGAATAAAACATAAAGATAGAGATAGAGATACTTATGTAATTCATTGGTAAGAATTTCAAATAAGCGAATGGAGATGCTTTGTCCCTTCCGTCTCTCTGCTTTCCTACTGTCTTCATCCAATCCTTCTTACTCCTTTCCATGGCAAGCTATATGTAGGGTTTCACTGTTGTCAGTGGCTACCTCCCATCCTCTCAGTGAAAATGTTCTACGCACCCTGTCACGGCACGGCTAATCATCTGTCGGTTCTCAATCAGGTTGGAATAGAATCCAGTGATTCTTTTGCGTCTGTCACTAATGCCCAGCCTTCAGGAGTTTGAAGCTCGTCACAGTCATTCAATCATTGAATCCTACTCAGAATACCACAGACAAGGTTTAGACCTTCCGGATTCTCTTGAATGCCGCCATCAATTCTAGCTTATACCACAAAGATCCCGATCAAGGTATCCAAGAGATAAACATTCAAGCCTTGTTTGCTTGTAGAACAGAAGTGGTTGTCAGGCACTCGTTCATAAGTGAGAATGATGATGAGTGTCACATAATCATCACATTCATCATGTTCTTGGGTGCAAATGAATATCTTAGAACAAGAATAAGCTGAATTGAATAGAAGAACAATAGTAATTGCATTAATACTCGAGGTACAGCAGAGCTCCACACCTTAATCTATGGTGTGTAGAAACTCCACCGTTGAAAATACATAAGAACAAGGTCTAGGCATGGCCGTGAGGCCAGCCCCCATGATCTAAGATAGCATAAGACTAAAGATAGCTACCAAGATGAGAATACAATAGTAAAAGGTCCTATTTGTAGAGAACTAGTAGCCTAGGGTTTACAAGGATGAGTAAATGACATAAAAATCCACTTCCGGGCCCACTTGGTGTGTGCTTGGGCTGAGCATTGAAGCATTTTCGTGTAGAGACTTCTCTTGGAGTTAAACGCCAGCTTTTGTGCCAGTTTGGGCGTTTAACTCCCATTCTTGTGCCAGTTCCGGCGTTTAACGCCGGGCAGTTTTGAGCTGATTTGGAACACCGGTTTGCGCCATCAAATCTCGGGCAAAGTATGGACTATTATATATTGCTGAAAAGCCCAAGATGTCTACTTTCCAACGCAGTTAAGAGCGCGCCAATTGGGCTTCTGTAGCTCCAGAAAATTCACTTCAAGTGCAGGGAGGTCAGAATCCAATAGCATCTGCGGTCCTTTTCAGCCTCTGAATCAGATTTTTGCTCAAGTCCCTCAATTTCAGCCAGAAAATACCTGAAATCATAGAAAAACACACAAACTCATAGTAAAGTCCAGAAAAAGTGAATTTTAACTAAAAACTAATAAAAATATAATAAAAACAAACTAAAACATACTAAAAACATACTAAAAACAATGCCAAAAAGCGTATAAATTATCCGCTCATCACAACACCAAACTTAAATTGTTGCTTGTCCTCAAGCAACTGAAGATCAAATAAGATAAAAAGAAGAGAATATGCAATGAATTCCAAAAACATCTATGAAGATCAGTATTAATTAGATGAGTGGGGCTTTTAGCTTTTTGCCTCTGAACAGTTTTTGCATCTCACTCTATCCTTTGAAATTCAGAATGATTGGCTTCTATAGGAACTCAAAATCCAGATAGTGTTATTGATTCTCCTAGTTAAGTATGATGATTCTTGAACATAGCTACTTTATGAGTCTTGGCCGTGGCCCAAAGCACTCTGTCTTCCAGTATTACCACCGGATACATACATGCCACAGACACATAACTGGGTGAACCTTTTCAGATTGTGACTCAGCTTTGCTAGAGTCCCCAATTAGAGGTGTCCAGGGTTCTTAAGAACACTCTTTTTGCCTTGGATCACAACTTTATTATTTCTTTTTCTTTTTTTCTTTTTCCTCTCTTTCTCTTTTTTTCGAATTTTTTTTTGTATTTAATGCTTTTTCTTGCTTCAAGAATCATTTTTTTTATGATTTTTCAGATCCTCAGTAACATGTCTCCTTTTTCATCATTCTTTCAAGAGCCAACATTCATGAACAACAAATTCAAAAGACATATGCACTGTTCAAGCATACATTCAGTGGTCAAAAGTATTGCCACCACATCAAAATAATTAATCTGTTATAAAATCTGAAATTCATGCAATTCTTCTCTTTTTCAATTAAGAACATTTTTAATTCAAGAAAGGTGATGGATTCATAGGACATTCATAACTTTAAGGCATAGACACTAAGACACTAATGATCATAAGACACAGACATAGATAACATAAGCATGGAAATTCGAAAAACAGGAAATAAAGAACAAGAAAATTAAAGAATGGGTCCACCTTAGTGATGGCGGCTTGTTCTTCCTCTTGAAGATCTTATGGAGTGCTTGAGCTCCTCAATGTCTCTTCCTTGCCTTTATTGCTCCTCTCTCATGACTCTTTGATCTTCTCTAATTTCATGGAGGAGAATGGAATGTTCTTGGTGCTCCACCCTTAGTTGTCCCATGTTGGAACTCAGTTCTCCTAGGGAGGTGTTGATTTGCTCCCAATAATTTTGAGGAGGAAAGTGCATCCCTTGAGGCATCTCAAGGATTTCATGATGAGTGGGATCTCTTATTTGCTCCATCCTTTTCTTAGTGATGGGCTTGTCCTCAACAATGAGGATGTCTCCCTCTATGTCAACTCCAACTGAATAACAGAGGTGACAAATGATATGAGGAAAGGCTAACCTTGCCAAGGTAGAGGACTTGTCCGCCACCTTATAAAGTTCTTAGGCTATAACCTCATGAACTTCTATTTCTTCTCCAATCATGATGCTATGAATCATGATGGCCCGATCTATAGTAACTTCGGACCGGTTGCTAGTGGGAATGATTGAGTGTTGGATAAACTCCAACCATGCCCTAGCCACGGGCTTGAGGTCATGCCTTCTTAGTTGAACCGGCTTCCCTCTTGAATCTCTCTTCCATTGAGCGCCCTCTTCACAGATGTCTATGAGGACTTGGTCCAACCTTTGATCAAAGTTGACCCTTCTAGTGTAAGGGTGTTCATCTCCTTGCATCATGGGCAAGTTGAATGCCAACCTTACATTTTCCGGACTAAAATCTAAGCATTTCCCCCGAACCATTGTAAGCCAATTCTTTGGGTTCGGGTTCACACTTTGATCATGGCTCTTGGCGATCCATGCATTGGCATAGAACTCTTGAACCATTAAGATTCCGACTTGTTGAATGGGGTTGGTAAGAACTTCCCAACCTCTTCTTCGAATCTCATGTCGAATCTTTGGGTATTCACTCTTTTTGAGTTTGAAAGGGACCTCGGGGATCACCTTCTTCATGGCCACAACTTCATAGAAGTGGTCTTGATGCACCCTTGAGATGAATCTCTCCATCTCCCATGACTCAAAGGTGGAAGCTTTTGCCTTCCCTTTCCTTTTTCTAGAGGTTTCTCCGGCCTTGGATGCCATAAATGGTTATGGAAAAACAAAAAGCAATGCTTTTACCACACCAAACTTAAAAGGTTTCCTCGAGAAAAAGAAGAAAGAAGAGAGTGGAAGAAGAAGAAATGAAGAAGATGGAGATATCTTTGTGGTTTGGCCAAAGGGAGAGAAGTAGTGTTTAGGTTGTGTCAAAATGAGGTTGGTAAAGATGGGTTTATATAGGAGTGGAGGGAGGGGTAAGGTTCGGCTATGTGAGGGTGGGTTTGGGAGGGAAAGTGGTTTGAATTTGAATGGTGAGGTAGGTGGGGTTTTATGAAGGATGGATGTGAGTGGTGAAGAGAAAGATGGGATTTGATAAGTGAGGGGTTTTTGGGGAAGAGGTGTTGAGGTGATTGGTGAATGGGTGAAGAAGAGAGAGAGTGGTGGGGTAGGTGGGGATCCTGTGGGGTCCACATATCCTGAGGTGTCAAGGAAAATTCATCCCTGCACCAAGTGGCGAGCAAAAATGCTCTTTATGCCAATTCTGGCGTTAAACGCCGGGCTGGTGCCCATTTCTGGCGTTTAACGCCAACTTCTTTCCCCTTCCTGGCGTTTAACGCCAGTCTGGTGCCCCTTTTGGCGTTAAACGCCCAGAATGGTGCCAGACTGGGCGTTAAACGCCCATTTGCTGCCCTTACTAGCGTTTAAACGCCAGCAAGGTCTTCCTCCAGGGTGTGCTATTTTTCTTTCTATTTTTCATTCTGTTTTTGCTTTTTCAATTGATTTTGTGACTTCCCATGATCATCAACCTACAGAAAACATAAAATAACAAAGGAAAAATAGATAAATATAACAGTGGGTTGCCTCCCAATAAGCGCTTCTTTAATGTCAGTAGCTTGACAGTGGGCTCTCATGGAGCCTCACATATGCTCAGAGCAATGTTGGAACCTCCCAACACCAAACTTAGAGTTTGAATGTGGGGGTTCAACACCAAACATAGAAGTTGGTTGTGGCCCCCCAACACCAAACTTAGAGTTTGACTGTGGGGGCTCTGTTTGACTCTGTTTTGAGAGAAGCTCTTCATGCTTCCTCTCCATGGTGACAGAGGGATATCCTTGAGCCTTAAACACAAAGGATTCTTCATTCACTTGAATGATCAATTCTCCTCTATCCACATCAATCACAGCCTTTGCTGTGGCTAGGAAGGGTCTGCCAAGGATGATGGATTCATCCATGCACTTCCCAGTCTCTAGAACTATGAAATCAGTAGGGATGTAATGGTCTTCAACTTTTACTAGAACATCCTCTACAAGTCCATAAGCTTGTTTTCTTGAATTGTCTGCCATCTCTAGTGAGATTTTTGCAGCTTGCACCTCAAAGATCCCTAGATTCTCCATTACAGAGAGAGGCATGAGGTTTATGCTTGACCCTAGGTCACACAGAGCCTTCTTGAAGGTCATGGTGCCTACTGTACAAGGTATTGAGAACTTCCCAGGGTCCTGTCTCTTTTGAGGTAATCTCTGCCTAGTCAAGTTATCCAGCTCTTTGGTGAGCAAAGGAGGTTCATCCTCCCAAGTCTCATTACCAAATAACTTGTCATTTAGCTTCATGATTGCTCCAAGGTACTTGGCAACTTACTCTTCAGTGATATCTTCATCCTCTTCAGAAGAAGAATACTCATCAGAGCTCATGAATGGCAGAAGTAAATTCAATGGAATCTCTATGGTCTCAGTGTGAGCCTCAGATTCCCATGGTTCCTCATTAGGGAACTCATTGGAGGCCAGTGAACGTCCATTGAGGCCTTCCTCAGTAGCGCTCACTGCCTCTTCCTCCTCTCCAAATTCGGACATGTAGGTCATGTTAATGGCCTTGCACTCTCCTTTTGGATTCTCTTCTGTATTGCTTGGAAGAGTGCTAAGAGGGAGTTCAGTAATTTTCTTACTCAGCTGACCCACTTGTGCCTCCAAGTTTCTAATGGAGGACCTTGTTTCAGTCATGAAACTTTGAGTGGTTTTGATTAGATCAGAGACCATGGTTGCTAAGTCAGAGTGGCTCTGCTTAGAATTCTCTGTCTGTTGCTGAGAAGATGATGGAAAAAGGCTTGCCATTGCTAAACCTGTTTCTTCCACCATTATTGTTGTTGAAACCTTGTTGAGGTCTCTGTTGATCCTTCCATGAAAGATTTGGATGATTTCTCCATGAAGGATTATAGGTGTTTCCATAGGATTCTCCCATGTAATTCACCTCTTCCATTGAAGGGTTCTCAGGATCATAAGCTTCTTCTTCAGATGAAGCGTCCTTAGTACTGCCTGGTGCAGCTTGCATTCCAGACAGACTTTGAGAAATCATATTGACTTGCTGAGTCAATATTTTGTTCTGAGCCAATATGGCATTTAGAGTATCAATCTCAAGAACTCCTTTCTTCTGATTCGTCCCATTGTTCACAGGATTCCTTTCAGAAGTGTACATGAATTGGTTATTTGTAACCAATTCAATCAGTTCTTGAGCTTCTGCAGGCGTCTTCTTCAGATGAAGAGAGCCTCCAGCAGAACTATCCAATGACATCTTGGACAGTTCAGACAGACCATCATAGAAGATACCTATGATGCTCCATTCAGAAAGCATGTCAGAAGGACACTTTCTGATCAATTGTTTGTATCTTTCCCAAGCTTCATAGAGGGATTCACCTTCCTTTTGTCTGAAGGTTTGGACTTCCACTCTAAGCTTACTCAATTTTTGAGGTGGAAAGAACATTGCCAAGAAGGCATTGACTAGCTTTTCCCAAGCGTTCAGGCTTTCTTTAGGTTGTGAGTCCAACCATATTCTAGCTCTGTCTCTTACAGCAAAAGGGAATAGCATAAGTTTGTAGACCTCAGGGTCAACCCCATTGGTTTTGACAGTGTCACAGATTTGCAAGAACTCAGCTAGAAACTGATGAGGATCTTCCAATGGAAGTCCATGAAACTTGCAATTCTGTTGCATTAGAGAAACTAATTGAGGCTTAAGCTCAAAGTTGTTTGCTCCAATGGCAGGGATAGAGATGCTTCTCCCATAGAAGTCAGGAGTAGGTGCAGTAAAGTCACCCAGCACCTTCCTTGCATTGTTGGCATTGTTGTTGTTTTCGGCTGCCATGTCTTCTTCTTTGAGGATTTCTGTTAGGTCCTCTACAGAGAATTGTGCTTTAGCTTCTCTTAATTTTCGCTTCAAGGTCCTTTCAAGTTCAGGGTCAGCCTTAACAAGAATGCTTTTGTCTTTGCTCCTGCTCATATGAAAGAGAAAAGAACAAGAAAATATGGAATCCTCTATGTCACAGTATAGAGATTCCTTGAGGTGTCAGAGGAAAGATGGAGTTCGAATTATGCATTGAAGAGTAGTGTTAGTCCATAAATAGAAGGATGTGAGAAGAGGGGAAGAAATTTTCGAAAATTAAGTAAGAGATTTTAAAAACATTTTGAAAAACACTAATTGATTTTCGAAAACTAAGAGTGGAAAAGAAATCAAGTGATTTTTGAAAAAGATTTTGAAATAAGAAATTAAAAAGATATGATTGAAAACTATTTTGAAAAAGATGTGATCAAGAAGATATGATTTGAAGAACAATTTAAAAAGATTTGATTTTAAAAATTAATGACTTGGCTAACAAGAAAAGATATGATTCAAACATTAAACCTTTCTCAACAGAAAAGGCAACATACTTGAAATGTTGAATCAAATCATTAATTGATAGCAAGTATTTTTGAAAACGGAAAGAAATTGATTTTGAAAAAGATTTGATTGAAAAGATTTGATTTGAAAAAGATTTGATTTTGAAAAATTTTGAAAACTTGAAAAAAATTGGCATTAAAAACAAAATCTTCCCTCTTGTACCATCCTGGCGTTAAACGCCCAGAATGGTGCACATTTTGGTGTTTAACGCCCAAAACCCACCCCTTTTGGGCGTTAAACGCCCAGCCAGGTACCCTGGCTGGCGTTTAAACGCCAGTTTTCCTTCTTCACTGGGCGTTTTGAATGCCCAGCTTTTTCTGTGTAATTCCTCTGCAGTATGTTCTGAATCTTCAATTCTCTATATTATTGACTTGAAAAGACACAAATTAAAAATTTTTTGGATTTTTAATAATGAGGAATAATCAAAATGCAACTGAAATCAAATAAACAATGCATGCAAGACACCAAACTTAAAAGTTTGTATACTATTGACACTAACAAGTTGAGAATGCATATGAGAAACAACAAAACACTCAAGACAAGAGAATTTAAAGATCAGAGCAAGTAAATCGTCAAAAACAACTTGAAGATCACTGAAGACACATGAGAAATGCAATAAGAACAGAAACATGCAATTGACACCAAACTTAAAATGAGACTAGTGTCTCAATAAGAAACATAAAATATTTTTGGTTTTTTTTTATGATTTTGTAATTTTTTTTGGTTTTTTCGAAAATTAAGTGGAAAAGAAAATAAAGATATCAAAATTCTTAATGAGAATTCCAGGAATCATGCAATGTTAGTCTAAAGCTTCAGTCTAAAGGAATTAGACATGGCTAGCCAAGCTTCAGCAGGACATTGCTTTCAAGAGCTAAATTGATGAAAATCAATCAGCTTTAGTGATGATAAGAACATCACCTTGAAACATTAGAATTCATTCTTAAGAACTCTGAAGGAAAATACCTAATCTAAGCAACAAGATGAACCGTCAGTTGTCCAAACTCGAACAATCCCCGGCAACGGCGCCAAAAACTTGGTGTTGTTGCCGGATCAAAACTTGGCACTGTTATTGCAGGGAACAAATGTGAAACTGTAGTTAGGACATTTAATTCCTCGGCAACGGCGCCAAAAACTTGGTGCACGAAATTGTGATCATCAATGGCGCCATCAACATGGTACGCACAATTGTAATCTGAACTCTTTATCACAACTTCGCACAACTAACCAGCAAGTGCACTGGGTCGTCCACGTAATAAACCTTACGCGAGTAAGGGTCGATCCCACGGAGATTGTTGGTATGAAGCAAGCTATGGTCATCCTGTAAATCTCAGTCAGGTAGATTCAAATGGTTATAGATGATTTATGAATAAAACATAACGATAGAGATAGAGATACTTATGTAATTCATTGGTAAGAATTTCAGATAAGCGAATGGAGATGTTTCGTCCCTTCCGTCTCTCTGCTTTCCTACTGTCTTCATCCAATCCTTCTTACTCCTTTCCATCGCAAGCTGTATGTAGGGTTTCACCGTTGTTAGTGGCTACCTCCCATCCTCTCAGTGAAAATGTTCTACGCACCCTGTCACGGCACGGCTAATCATCTGTCGGTTCTCAATCAGGTTGGAATAGAATCCAGTGATTCTTTTGCGTCTGTCACTAACGCCCAGCCTTCAGGAGTTTGAAGCTCGTCACAGTCATTCAATCATTGAATCCTACTCAGAATACCATAGACAAGGTTTAGACCTTCTGGATTCTCTTGAATGCCGCCATCAATTCTAGCTTATACCACAAAGATTCCGATCAAGGGATCCAAGAGATAAACATTCAAGCCTTGTTTGCTTGTAGAACAGAAGTGGTTGTCAGGCACTCGTTCATAAGTGAGAATGATGATGAGTGTCACATAATCATCACATTCATCATGTTCTTGGGTGCAAATGAATATCTTAGAATAAGAATAAGCTGAATTGAATAGAAGAACAATAGTAATTGCATTAATACTCGAGGTACAGCAGAGCTCCACACCTTAATCTATGGTGTGTAGAAACTCCACCGTTGAAAATACATAAGAACAAGGTCTAGGCATGGCCGTGAGGCCAGCCCCCATGATCTAAGATAGCATAAGACTAAAGATAGCTACCAAGATGAGAATACAATAGTAAAAAGTCTTATTTGTAGAGAACTAGTAGCCTAGGGTTTACAAGGATGAGTAAATGACATAAAAATCCACTTCCGGGCCCACTTGGTGTGTGCTTGGGCTGAGCATTGAAGCATTTTCGTGTAGAGACTTCTCTTGGAGTTAAACGCCAGCTTTTGTGCCAGTTTGGGCGTTTAACTCCCATTCTTGTGCCAGTTCCGGCGTTTAATGCCGGACAGTTTTGAGCTGATTTGGAACGCCAGTTTGTGCCATCAAATCTCGGGCAAAGTATAGACTATTATATATTGCTGGAAAGCCCAGGATGTCTACTTTCCAACGTAGTTGAGAGCGCGCCAATTGGGTCTCTGTAGCTCCATAAAATTCACTTTGAGTGCAGGGAGGTCAGAATCCAATAGCATCTGCGGTCCTTTTCAGCCTCTGAATCAGATTTTTGCTCAGGTCCCTCAATTTCAGCCAGAAAATACCTGAAATCACAGAAAAACACACAAACTCATAGTAAAGTCCAGAAAAGTGAATTTTAACTAAAAACTAATAAAAATATAATAAAAACAAACTAAAACATACTAAAAACATACTAAAAACAATGCCAAAAAGTGTATAAATTATCCGCTCATCACGTGCGCTCGCACAGGTGGCTTTTTTTTATGAGGGGTAGAGTGTGCGTGTGCACGCACTATGTGCGGACGCACAGAGAGAAAAGAGGGTGGTGTGCACACGCACAAGTCGTGCGATTGCTATGGGTAGAGTGGGTGTTTAGGAGTGTGCGACACACAGGTGTGTGCGCACGCGCAAGGCTGTGCGTACGCACAGGACTCTGTTCCTATAATAAAAATTACGCCTCTAAGACACTAATCATGACCTCCAAAATAGGTTTTCAAGTCCCAAAACATGTCAAAACTCCAAAAACACATTATTCCACTAAAATTACCTAGCAAACATCAAAATGCAACTAACCAACTAAGCAATATAACCAATTATTCAAGCATTAAAAACTAAAAGAGGGAAAGTTAGAAGGATATTACCATGGTGGGGTATTGGTGCACGAAATTGTAATCATCAACAATGGCGCCAAAGACTTGGTGCTCTCAAAGGTGAATCACACTTTGTCACAACTCCGCACAACTAACGAGCAAGTGCACTGGGTCGTCCAAGTAATACCTTACATGAGTAAGGGTCGATCCCACGGAGATTGTCGGCTTGAAGCAAGCTATGGTCACCTTGTAAATCTCAGTCAGGCGGGTTCAAATGGTTTTGGAGTTTTAATAATTTAAAAGATAAATAAAACAGAAAATAAAGATAGAGATACTTATGTAAATCATTGGTGGGAATTTCAGATAAGCATATGGAGATGCTTCATCCCTCTTGAATCTCTGCTTTCCTATTGCCCTCATCCAATCCTTCATACTCCTTTCTATGGCAAGCTGTATGTTAGGCATCACCGTTGTCAATGGCTACTTCCCATCCTCTCAGTGAAAATGGTCCAAATGCGCTGTCACCGCACGGCTAATCATCTGTAGGCTCTCAATCATGTTGGAATAGAATCCAGTGATCCTTTTGCGTCTGTCACTACGCCCAACACTCACGAGTTTGAAGCTCGTCACAGTCATCCCTTCCCAGATCCTACTCGGAATACCACAGACAAGGTTTAGACTTTCTGGATCTCAAGAATGGCCACCAATAATTCTAGCTTATACCACGAAGACTCCGATCTTTCAGGATGGAGGCTAAGAGATATATGCTCGATCTAAGGTAGAACGGAAGTGGTTGTCAGGCACGCGTTCATAGGTTGAGAATAGTGATGAGCGTCATGGATCATCACATTCATCATGTTGAAGTGCAAGCAAACATCTTAGAATAGGAAAAAGCATGAATTGAATAGAAAACAGTAGTACTTTACATTAATACTCGAGGAATAGCAGAGCTCCACACCTTAATCTATGGTGTGTAGAAACTCCACCGTTGAAAATACATAAGTGAGAATAGGATTGGCATGGCCGAATGGCCAGCCTCCCAAAACGTGAACAATGGTTCCAAGATTCCATGATGAAAATACAATAGTAAAAGGTCCTATTTATAATGAAACTAGCTACTAGGGTTTACAGAAATAGGTAAATGATGCAGAAATCCACTTCTGGGCCCACTTGGTGTGTGCTTGGGCTGAGCATTGAGCTTCACACGTGTAGAGGCTTCTCTTGGAGTTAAACACCAGCTTTTATGCCAGTTTGGGCGTTTAACTCCAACTTTTATGCCAGTTCTGGCGTTTTGACGTTAGAAAAGGGCAGAGAGCTGGCGTTTTGACACCATTTTACGTCGTCAAAACACTTACAAAATATGGACTATTATATATTTCTGGAAAGCCCTGAATGTCTACTTTCTAACGCAATTGAGAGCGCGCCATTTGATGTTTCGTAGCTCCAGAAAATCCACTTCGAGTGCAGGGAGGTCAGAATCCAACAGCATCTGAATCAGATTTTTGCTCAGGTCTCTCAATTTCAGCTAGAAAATATCTGAAATTACAGAAAAATACACAAACTCATAGTAAAGTCCAGAAATGTGAATTTTTCTGAAAAACTAATAAAAATATACTAAAAACTAACTAAATTATACTAAAAACTATATAAAAACAATGCCAAAATGCGTATAAATTATCCGCTCATCAGGTATCTCCCACCTAGCACTTTAGTTTAAAATCCTTAAGTTGGACTTTTGAGGAGATCTTTGTTAGGGTGGCTTGTGTTTCCACTCCTCCTTGAATCTCCAACCAAGTTTGCTCATGATTTGACCTTCGGGATCCCAAATGAATTACACAAACTCTTGAGAGATTTCAAGCTAGCAACTAGGATCCATAAGTGTTGACTTTTGAAACTAATGCCCGGATCCTATACTTTAGTTTCTCTATCCCCCTCTTTTTTATTTTCACTTGTGCCCTTAGATGAACAACCTTCCCAAGCACCTTTGAGGCACCCAAATAATCCTTGGAATCCTCTTGATTGAGCCTTGCACCATTTATACCTTGAATCAATTTGGCAACCAACATCAATTCCTCCACCATGCACCAACCTAAGAAGGACCTTGAGTTGGTAATCCATTTCCAAGAGAGCAAATTGGTATGGGCCTATGAAGCTCATTGAAGATATTGTTATCCACTCAATTTGTCCTTGAAACGGAATTGCTTCCTCACCAACGTCTTTCTCCTCTTCCCCATCATTTAAGTCATAACAAGGAGGTTGTGAGAAGTCTACCTCCATGTCTCTATTAAACTTAATGGGAAGAGGCTAATTAGGATCATCAAGGGGATTGACCAAGGAGGACAAAAAATCACCAATGATGGAATCCTCATCTTGATCAATCTTTTTCAATTCTCCCTTTCTCTCCTCCGATTCACATACTTCCCTTTCTTCCCTTTGTTGCACTTCAAGCTCTAACTCTTCCTCTTTTCCTTGAGGCTCCATGTTATCCTCCTCTCTACACTCCTTTGTTGCTCCTCCACATTCCTCAAGGGGAATGTCTTGATTGCTTGAGTGTAGTGAGGCTAGGCGGTTCACCACTTCGGCTATGGTAGCCATGAATTCCCCTTGCTTCTTTCAAAACCCTTCTTGCTCTTGGAAGAATGCTTGAAGGTCTTGTTGTTCTTGAGCCAAGGGTTGGAAAATTTCACAATTTGGTGGAAGAGAAGGTTCAAAGGTTGGGAGAAAGGTTGTGTAGTTGGAAGGTGTGTCATGTGGGTGGGGATATTGAGGTGGTGTATAAGGAGGTGATGGTTCATATGGTTGGTAACAAGGGATATAGACATTTTGGTTCCATGGAGGTGTATGGTGTGGTGCTTGAAGGTTTAGTGGTTGGAGGTTATGTATGGGGTATCTCTCATATCTTTGGGTTTGGTATGCATATAGGAGAGTGTTTGGGGAAGGATTCGGCTCGTTGTAGTATGGAAAAGATTGCTCCTCCCTCCATTGCTTCTCCCACTCCTTGATACAATCCCAACTTGAACTCATCATACCCTACAAAACAATCACAACCAATCTCCAAGCAACAAGGGTGATATCTCATAAAGAACGTAGAAAATAAAAACCAAAGACATCAACAAACAAGAAAAATAAACACCCAAATATTAACAAAAACAACCAAACAACCAAAAAGTAAGATATTTACACTATGGCCATATTTACAAAAAAACCTAAGATATAACACTAATTGAATCCCCGGTAATGGCGTCAAATTTGATGAGATGAGAGTTCTAGTATAGTTTGGAATCAATAAAAAACAAGAATCAATTCGTTGGTAACATAGTCCAAACCGACAATGAACTCTCATGATCAAATGTTAAATTCAAATTAAAGTAACCGAGATTAAGAGTAATTCAACCTCGGGTCGCTCTCCCTAGGAATGCAATTGAAGTGTGACGCTTTTGGTTGTTAGGGACAAAATAGAGTGCTTTCCAAATCAAAGAACAAAAGATTAAAAGAACTTAAGAAATAAAAGGACTAACAAATGATCAAAATTGAAATTAATACAAGTAAAAAGGAAATAAGATTAAAACTAGTGGAAATGCTATAAATTCATAAAGAGTCTTGACTCAGGAATTGAGAATCCAAGGAATCCTATCATCGCCATAACCACAACTATGGTAATTATTATGAGTCAATCTCTCTTAGTTAACCCCTAACATCGAGGCGTAAGTCAAGCAAGCATAATTGACCTTAATCCATAAGTCCTAGCTAACTTACCATACTAGTTGACAAAAGGCTAGCGTCAATGGAAACAAGAGTCAACTAACTACCCAAGAATTACTACTAAATATCGGACATTATGACTCCAGTATCCTAGGAACTCAAATCCCATGCCAAGGTGTGAAAATCTACTCAAAACTCATAATTGGCATTTTCACAAACACTTGGTGGGTATAAAACCAAAACATGAGAATTTGCAAAGGAAAATGGAAAACTATAACCAACTATTCACAAAACCAACAATAAACAAGCAATCAAGCATAAAGAGAGCATAAAGCATTAAATTCATCAATAAAAAATTCAAGAAACTCAAAATTGCAAATATGAACAAAGTAACTTGAACCAAAGGAAATGAAAGTAAAAGTGCTATAATTAAAGAGAAACTTGAGAGTACTTACAATTAAAGAAGCAAAATCCAAAATCAAAGCTTGCTATAAAATGCTACAATTGAAATTGATAAATCCTAAGAGAGCAATGCTACACTACTCCAACTCCTACTCCTATGGAAGCTTCCTAAAACTAAAAATAAACCTAAAAACTATGTCTATAGCCTAATACTCTCATATGTGTTGATACCCCCTTCATATAGCACTTCAATTCAGCCTTCAAGCCTTCCAAAACTGGGCCAAAGGCCTCAAAAATCACGGAGTACGTGTTTCATTAATGAAACCACGTGCAGGGTCCTGTGCGTACACATAGATGTGTCCGTACGCACACTTTGCTGAATGTTGACCTGTGCGTCCGCACAGGTGCCTGTGCGCATGAACACATGCAAATTTCTTCTTGTGCGTACGCACAGATGCTTGTGCGCATGCACACATGGCTGTGTGTGCTTTTCCTTGTTCTCTTCATGTGTTCTTCATTGTACATGCTTCCTTCCACCTTTGCTAAGCCAATCTTGCCTCAATGACCTGAAATCACTCAAAAAATATATCACGGCATCGAATGGCATAAAAGTGGAATTAAATTGCTCAATTTAAGCACAAAAATATATGTTTTCACATTTAGGATCAAATTAGGGATCAAACACAAAAGTATGCTATTTTAGTGAATAAGTGTGAGTTTATGTGATGAAATCTATCCAAATCAAGCCAAAATATCTCATCAAATATGGACTCATCACCAGCCTGACAAGTCCAGTTTTCTAAACCCTTGGACTGTCCCGCGACGCGCATCCCCAAGAGTTTATACATAGCTTTTTATCATATATATAAAATTTCTCAATGGGGGTCACATCCCTAGGAATTTATAAGTGCCCAGTCACACTTACGTCGTAGGGTCAACAGAGTATCGAGTCTCAACCTGGAACACATATAAATTACATAATCATTTCATATTCATTCATTTACATTTCATAATCATTCAATACTTACTCATCATATAATTGCATTTTTACACATAACACATCATAACCCGGAGCAAGTGGCGCGAAACCACAACCCTTGCGTCTATCTGGGGAGCTTCTATATTAACCAACCTGAAGCAAGTGGGGTGAGACCACAACCCTTGCATCTACCCAGGAGGGGATCCTAACCTCCTAACATCTCGTTGGGGGCGATTTTATAATACCAAAAGTAACAAAGAATGGGATCCTCACCTTCCACCATCCCCTGGGGTCGCACTTTCGAAGAAGGGTACTTAGATGTAATATTTATTCTTTTCTTTAGCCAGATTCATAATTCAAGTATTTTATATGTATATACATATACATATACATATTTACCCTACTTCCTCATACGTAAATTATCACTTCTCTAACTTTCTTCATCTGTAAGTTACCACCTATTCCTAACTTCATCTAATTACAAGCTTACTACTATGATTTATGACTGAAAGAACGAAAACAGCGGTTTAGAAGTTTAAAATTACGTTTAAAATTTAAAAACCCAGATTTGTTGAAACATGGGCCACGCGTACATGTAGGAGTGCACTTCTAAAATGTCACGCGTATGCATGGGACACGCGTACGCGTGGGAGTGCATTTGGCCCATTTCGCATACACATAGTCTTGTCCACATACGCATGCACGTAAGGCAGAATCAACCTTTCGTGAATGAAGGTTATGCGTACGCGTATAATGCAGTTTGGCCAGAAATGGCTACATCTGCAGAATTTTAACTTCGCTCTCCGAATTTTTGACGCGCATAACTTTTTTGTTTTAAAACATTTTTCATCCATTCTTCAAACGGCGTAAACTTCACAGACCTAAATTTCATTTGAAACAAGAATGAAATAATTTGGGGGTCTGGAAGCCAGCTTATGGCTCGCCAAAATTTGGCCAAAATCCATTTTATACAAAAACTTCAAAGCTCAATTTCTATTAAAAACCAAACTCCAATCCAACCCAACTATACATATATTCAGAACCACAACACAAACTACCACATCACATCCATCACATATTACCATATACAACCATTCGTTAATTTTAAACAACCATAAATATAATTTTCCCAATAATGTTAACAACAACACCTATACACCATCATCAACTCATCACCAAACAACCTAGCATTATCATAAACAATAATCATGCAGCAAATATTCAGTTCATGTCACAATCATCATCAAGGGCACTATGCATTAAACATACTCATACGTTCCAACCTATTCTATGGTTATCTAGCCTAAGTTTTCACAAAACTTTACATATTAAATACGAGAAACCTAAACCATACCTTAGCCGACTTCCACGTATTACCTGAGACACCACCAAAGAGGCACCAAACACAGCTCCAAGGATCCAAGATCCCCAAAGTAATGGCATCCAAACTCCACCAAGCCTCTAATGTATTCTGTCAAGCTCCAAGTTGACAATTTCAACTCTAATTCGACATAAACTCAAACTAGTTCATACAAATTGAACAATTTAACACTAGGGCACACAAAATTGGATAAACCACAAGATTTTAGAGCTTTTTTACCTTACCCATTGATGATTGGAGTATAATCCAACAATTATCCAATGTTAGATTGCACCTAAACCACCAAAATCATCAAAATCACTCAAAACTAAACCAATTTTGCACATAAAAGGGGCACAGAGAACTGGAAATGAATTGGAGAGAGACTTACTACTTTTTTTAGATAGAATTGAAGAGGACTCCAAGACAAACACGTGGCCATAAATGGCTCGTCAATCGGAGCTCCAGATTAAAAGTTACGGAGGATTGAAGATTAAGTGAGGGTTAGGTTTGGCGTTCTTGTTTCTTCCTCCCAAAACTGATTCCAGCGTGTTTCATATATGAATGGAAGAGAAATGAGCTGAAGCTCATGGGTATAGGTGGCTTCGGTTGGGCCTTGGGCCTTGGGCCTAATATGGCCCAGTTTAACCGACTCGGTCCGTTTGGCCCAATTTTGGGCCAAATTCTTTAAAATTGGTATCAAAATTCTTGTTTTATTTAGCTCTATCCAATTAAACTATAAAATTCACATTTCTAATTTCTTTTATAAAAAATTAATTTATTGATTAATTATTCACTAATTTTGTGGGGTTTACAAATTAAATCTAGCAATTTAAAGGCCTAAAAAACATATTTTTTACTCTTAAGCACAATTTAGAAAGAATTCATAAAACCATGTTATTTTAATGAATAAATATAGAAAAATTAATAAAATTAACTCAATTTAACACAAGATAAACCATAAAATTATAATTTATCAGTGTCCATGCATTTTTGGATCTGTCCATCAATATATTTATCTAAATGAATTTGCAGAGCTGAACGCTCCAATAAATATTTAGCCACGACACACTCATCGGTAGTACGACCATGCTTTTGGTGAAAAGCACAATATTTTGATTTGACAATAATTTTCAAATCTTAATAAGTGGCTGCCTTCCTTGGAAGTCTAATGGGCTTGGCATTCAAAATCTCTTTAATAATATCTTCTCTTTTAGTATTGAACTCTATGTAAGACTCATAATGAGGCACAAGCGAAAAAGACTTTCATTGTCCGACTTTGCTCATCATCTTTGGTTGTGGTACTTTTCTAAACACCTAGCTTGTCAGAGTTTTTTAATCTTCATCTAGTTTTTTGCATGTTCACAAATTCAGCCAGAGTCGTCGGCTTTGCCACAACAATAGTTTCTTGGAACTTTTCTGGCCGAAGTCCACTTTTGATAGTATGAAAATGCACTTATAGATAAAAATGTGAAATAATCATCTTTGTGAATCGAGTAATATAGTCAAAAAGGCTTTTATGTAGTTCTTGTTAAATGGTACTCAAGTAAGCAAAATCATGGAAATAAATAGAAGATACTGCAAATTGATCCTCAAAAAGCTTAGCTAACTCCTGAAAACAAGAAATAGATCCTACAGACAAAGAAAAAAACCAATCAAATGCAACATCTAAAATAGTTGGAAAACAATGACACAAAATAGGATCAGAAATACCATTCACTAACATCATTGAGGGAAATTCCTGGATGTGTCTTTTTGTGATCACCAAGTCCAACATAAGACTTTAGTGTCAAAGGCAAAGCAAAAATACTAAGAAGTTGGAAGCTCATAACATCAGCAATGAATAGACAAGTAATATTTGGTCCTTCATCTTGAGTTGCAGGTTGATAATCTCTTTGTCTCTGTATTTCAAAAATGTGAGTTGAATCAGATTCAGCTTCCACATCTTTATCGTTTTGTTCATCTTCATTATTTTCATTATTATCATTGTTGGTTATTCAAATATTATTAAGCTCAGCTAACTGGTTTGTTATTCTCTGGTTCTCTATCACTATGCACTGATTAGCTCGGATGGTGTTGGAGGAGGTTGATTGTCAGCCACGATTGCACTTAAAGTTTGGAGCTCAAAAAAATTTAATTTTTCGGCCTCATAATGGGCCCAAATTGTTCTTGTATAGATCGACTTGACCAACTCAGATAAAGCTCATCCCTCTAGTGGTTTTTTCAAGATCTTCAAATGGGATGAGCTAACTTATACCTCAGTCATGAAAGGACAAGGAGGGTAGGTACCTGCATAAGGTACTCTGACACTCAAGTCAATATATGAAGTAATTATATCAAGACAAAATGAAAAATAAATACTTTTTTCATACTTTTGTTGTTTAAGTCCTTGTTATTTTATAGATAGAGCATATCTCATTACCGTTTATTAGTTATGATTATGCTAATAGTGTGAATAATGATATTTTCTACGATTCAATGATTTTAATTTGTAGCGTAGCAGTGACAATAACC
Organism: Arachis hypogaea; assembly: GCF_003086295.3. NCBI lineage: Eukaryota > Viridiplantae > Streptophyta > Magnoliopsida > Fabales > Fabaceae > Arachis > Arachis hypogaea. The sequence goes on from NC_092036.1 coordinate 62,709,555, forward strand.
GAATTCTAACGTATTTTCAATCAAGTTACATCACAACCGAGTTATAATGTTATAACGGGTATATACAAATTATTGGAAAAATTTTAAGTGTATCGAAAAACACCGATGTTCCAATTGGGGTTAAGTACTGTTTTCGTCCCTACGGTTTGGGGTGAAAATCAAATTCATCTCCGACCTTTTTTTGTTATTAAAATCATCTCCAACGTTACAAAACGTTATAAAATCATCATTTTGTCCATAAATAAATTTTTTTGGACAATTTTGCCCTTAAAGAAAAATAAAAAATATTAAAAAAATAAACCACCTACCCCACCCCATCCCTTACCCCCACGCCCCACCCCTCCCACCTAAAATAGAAAAACAAAAAAAGAAACCAAAAGACACAGAACAAAAGAAAAAGAAAAGAGAAACAGAAAGGAAGAAGAAAGAAAAACGAAATAAAGAAGAAGGAAACAAATCTCATCCGGCAAATGAATCTTTGGAATCAGAAACTCATCCGGCAAGAACCCATCTTGCAGCATGTCATAGAACAGCCCCACAACTTCCTCCCACTCACACTCTCTCAAGCACGCACCAATCATAGCAGACCAAGTGAACAAGTTCCTCTCACGCATTTCATCGAACACTTCACGTGCCTCCTCCAAAAACCCACATTTCACATACATGCTCACCAGCTTGGTCTCCACAAAGGGTCCAAATTTGTCACAATTCCTATCCTAGCATGCAATTCCCTTCCCACCCATATGCAATCCCTGTCAATGTAGGACTGTAGAAGGTTAACGTACGTGATCGATCTCTGAAGAACAAAACTCTTGCACGATCTAGAATTTAACAATTAAATTCCCGTTGTAAGTATAGCTTCTAGACTGACAAGAATTCTTTTCTTACAAACGTTTTGGTTGTCACAAGTAACAAACCCCTTTGAAATTGATAACCAAAGTATTTAAACCTCGGGTCATCTTCTCAAGGAATTGCAGGGAAGTATGAATTATTATTGGTTATGCAAAGGTATATTTTTGGGGTTTTGAAAAGATTTTGAACAAGAGAAATAGATTGCAGGAATTAATAAATCAATTACTATAAATCTCTTGGCAAGGTATGAAAATCGGAATTCCTATCCTAGTTATCCTTATCAGATGTGGTGAGAATTGGGTCTTAATCCCATTTAGTTATCCCTTGTTAAATAAAGGGAAGTCAAGTAGACTAATTAAATTGATCCTCGAGTTCCAGTCAACTTTTAGAGCGATCCAAATTAATTAGCAATTGCCAAATTCAACCACTGCTGAGTTTGCTAACTCAATTATCACTAATTAATTAAACAAAGCCAAAAGGGAAAATAAATCATAAATAAAGCAGAACAATCATGAGTTTGAAATACCTTAAATTATATTAACTAAGAAAATCCTAACATGAATGATTCATAAGCCAATTGGGCAACATCAATCAAATACACAAAAAAATCATCAGAGTAAATAAAAAGAGAAGAGAAACATAGAATATTGAACCTGGTATGAAGAAACAATCCTAATGACTAAAAGAAATCCTAAATCCTAAGATAAATCTTAATCCAAAGAGAGAGGAGAGAACTTCTCTCTCTCTAAAAACTACATCTAAATCCTATAACTATGTATGAATGTATGTTATGATGATCCTCCATGAATGAGTGGATTCTCCCAATTTATAGCCTTTAATCTGTGTTCTCTAGGCTTGGATCTGGGCCAAAAAAGGTCCAAAAGTCACTGGGGCCGACTTCTGCAAATTCGGCAGAGCGCGTACGTCACGCGTCCGCATGGGTCACGCAGTCACGTCATTTGGAGTTTTGCTCTTCCACGCGGTCGCGTTAGTCATGCGTCTGCGTTAGTTGTGTTTCACGAGTCATGCGTTCGCGTCATCCATGCGCTCGCATCGATGCTCTTTGTGCTAAGCACGCGTCCGCGTGGGTCACGCGTTCGTGTCGCTTCCAGTTTCTTCAAAAACTCCAATTTGTGCTTTCCTTCCATTTTTGTATGTTTCCTTTCCATCCTTTAAGTCATTCCTGCCCTATAAAACCTGAAAGTACTCAACACACAAATCACGGTATCAAATGGTAATAAAGGATAATTAAATTTAATATTTTTAAAGCATAGGAAACATATTTTCTCATATGTCATATCATAAGGAAGGAATTATAAAACCATGCAAATTCATATGAATAAGTAGGTGAAGAGTAGATAAAATCATTCAATTTAAGCACAAGATATATCATAAAATAGTGGTTTATCAACCTCCCCACACTTAAACAATAGCATGTCCTCATGCTAAATCCAAGAGAAAAGAGTAAAGGTAAAATGGTGGAATCATATGCAATGCAATCTATTTTAAATGCAACTACCTAAATGAGTGATGAGCGGATAATTTGTACGTTTTTTGGCATTGTTTTTAGTATGTTTTTAGTATGATCTAGTTAGTTTTTAGTATATTTTTATTAGTTTTTAGTTAAAATTCACTTTTCTGGACTTCACTATGAGTTTGTGTGTTTTTCTGTGATTTCAGGTATTTTCTGGCTGAAATTGAGGGACCTGAGCGAAAATCTGATTCAGAGGCTGAAAAGGACTGCAGATGCTGTTGGATTCTGACCTCCCTGCACTCGAAGTGGATTTTCTGGAGCTACAGAAGCCCAATTGGCGCACTCTTAATGGCATTGGAAAGTAGACATCCTGGGCTTTCCAGCAATATATGATAGTCCATACTTTGCCCAAGATTTGATGGCCCAAACCGGCGTTCAAAGTCACCATCAGAATTCCCAGCGTTAAACGCCGGAACTGGTACAAGGATGGGAGTTAAACGCCCAAACTGGCATAAAAGCTGGCGTTTACCTCCAAGAAGAGTCTCTACACGAAAATGCTTCAATGCTCAGCCCAAGCACACACCAAGTGGGCCCGGAAGTGGATTTTTATGTCATTTACTCATCTCTGTAAACCCTAGGCTACTAGTTCTCTATAAGTAGGACCTTTTACTATTGTATTTTCATCTTGGTATCTTTAGATCTTTGTATCTTTGGATCTTTGGATCTTTGATCACGTTTTGGGGGCTGGCCTCACGGCCATGCCTTGACCTTGTTCTTATGTATTTTCAACGGTGGAGTTTCTACACACCATAGATTAAGGTGTGGAGCTCTGCTGTACCTCGAGTATTAATGCAATTACTATTGTTCTTCTATTCAATTCAGCTTGTTCTTGTTCTAAGATATCACATGTTCTTTAACTTGATAAATGTGATGATCTGTGACACTCATCATCATTCTCACCTATGAACGTGTGACTGTCAATCACCTCCGTTCTACCTTAGATTGGGTAGATATCTCTTGGATTCTTTAACTGGAATCTTCGTGGTATAAGCTAGAATTGATGGCGGTATTCAAGAGAATCCGGAAGTTCTAAACCTTGTCTGTGGTATTCTGAGTAGGATTCAATGATTGAATGACTATGACGAGCTTCAAACTCGCGATTGTGGGGCGTTAGTGACAGACGCAAAAGAATCACTGGATTCTTTTCCGACATGATCGAGAACCGACAGCTGGATAGCCGTGCCGTGACAGGGTGCGTTGAATGTTTCCACTGAGAGGACGGGACTGTAGCCATTGACAACGGTGATGCCCAACATACAGCTTGCCATGGAAAGGAGTAAGAAGGATTGTATGAAGACAGTAGGAAAGCAGAGAGACGGAAGGGACAAAGCATCTCCATACGCTTGTCTGAAGTTCCCACCAATGAATTGCATAAGTATCTCTATCTTTATCTTTATGTTTTATTCATCATTCATAACCATTTGAGTTTGTCTGACTGAGATTTACAAGGTGACCATAGCTTGCTTCATAACAACAATCTCTGTGGGATCGACCCTTACTCGCGTAAGGTTTATTACTTGGACGACCCAGTACACTTGCTGGTTAGTAGTGCGAAGTTGTGATAAAGAGTTGAGATTGCAATTGTGCGTACCATGTTGATGGTGCCATTGATGATCACAATTTCGTGCACCAAGTTTTTGGCGCCGTTGCCGGGGATTGTTGAGTTTGGACAACTGACGGTTCATCTTGTTGCTTAGATTAGGTATTTTTCAGAATTCTTAAGAATGAATTCTAGAGTTTCGTAATGATCTGTTGAAGTCTGGCTGGCTGTGAAGCCATGTTTAATTTTATTGGACCGAGGTTTCAACTTATCATCACAAGAGCTTGTTGATTTCTATCAATCTTGCTGTTGGAGCAATGATCTGCTAAGGCTTGGCTGGCCATTGGCCATGTCTAGTGTTTTGGACCGGAGCTTTCTTTGAAAGCTTGGCTGGCTATGAAGCCATGTCTAATTCCTGGACCGGAGTCTTAGACTAGCATTGCAATGATTCTTGGAATTCTCATTAAGAATTTTGATAGCTTTATTTTCTTTCCCATATAATTTTTGAAAAAAACCAAAAAAAATTACTAAATCATAAAATCCAAAAATATTTCTTGTTTGAATCTAGTGTTTCATTTTAAGTTTGGTGTCAATTGCATGTTTTTGTTCTTCTTGCATTCATTCATGTGTCTTAAGTGATCTTCAAGATGTTCTTGATGATTTCATTGCTCTGATCTTTGAATTCTATTGACTTGAGTGTTTTGTGTTTCTCATATGCATTCTCATTTTTAGTGTCAGTAGTATACAAACTGCTAAGTTTGGTGTCTTGCATGCATTGTTATTTAATTTCAGTTGCATTTTGATTATTCCTCACTATTAAAAATCCAAAAATATTTTTAATTTGTGTCTTTTCAAGTCAATAATACAGAGGATTGAAGATTCAGAACATTCAGCAGAGGAATTACACAGAAAACGCTGGGCGTTCAAAACGCCCAGTAAGGAAGGCAAACTGGCGTTTAAACGCCAGCCAGGGTGCCTGGCTGGGCGTTTAACGCCCAAAAGGGTAGTGGTTTGGGCGTTAAATGCCAGAATGTGCACCATTCTGGGCGTTTAACGCCAGGATGGCACAAGAAGGAAGATTTTGTTTTCAAATCAAATTTTTTTCAGTTTTCAAAATCTTTTCAATCAAATCTTTTTCAAAATCAATTTCTTTCCATTTTCAAAAATACTTGCTATCAATTAATGATTTGATTCAACATTTCAAGTATGTTGCCTTTTCTGTTGAGAAAGGTTTAATGTTTGAATCATATCTTTTCTTGTTAGTCAAGTTATTAATTTTTAAAATCAAATCTTTTTAAAATGTTTTTCAAATCATATCTTCTCAATCACATTTTTTTAAAACCAATCATATCTTCTTAACCACATCTTTTTCAAAATAGTTTTCAATCAAATCTTTTTTATTTCTAATTTCAAAATCTTTTTCAAAAATCACTTTACTTCTTTCTCAATCTTGGTTTTCGAAAATCAATTAAAGTTTTTCAAAATGTTTTTAAAATTTTTTTTAATATTTTCAAAAATTTCTTCCCCTTTTCTCACATCCTTCTATTTGTGGACTAACACTCCTCCTTAATGCACAATTCGAACTCCATCTTTCTTTATAAGTTCGAATTTTCTACCTCTTCCTTCTATTTTTCTTTTCCTCTGACACCTCAAGGAATCTCTATACTGTGACATAGAGGATTTCATATTTTCTTGTTCTCTTCTCTTTCACATGAGCAGGAGCAAAGACAAAAGCATTCTTGTTGAGGCTGACCCTGAACCTGAAAGGACCTTGAAGCGAAAGCTAAGAGAAGCTAAGGCACAATTCTCTGTAGAAGACCTTACAGAAATCTTCAAAGAAGAAGAACCCATGGCAGCCGAAAACAACAACAATGCCAACAATGCAAGGAAGGTGCTGGGTGACTTTACTGCACCTACTCCCGACTTCTATGGGAGAAGCATCTCTATCCCTGCCATTGTAGCAAACAACTTTGAGCTTAAGCCTCAATTAGTTTCTCTAATGCAACAGAATTGCAAGTTCCATGGACTTCCATTGGAAGATCCTCATCAGTTTTTAGCTGAATTCTTGCAAATCTATGACACTGTCAAGACCAATGGGGTTGACCCTGAGGTCTACAGACTTATGCTATTCCCTTTTGCTGTAAGAGACAGAGCTAGGACATGGTTGGACTCACAACCTAAAGAAAGCCTGAACTCTTGGGAAAAGCTAGTCAATGCCTTCTTGGCAAAGTTCTTTCCACCTCAAAAATTGAGTAAGCTTAGAGTGGAAGTCCAAACCTTCAGATAGAAGGAAGGAGAATCCCTCTATGAAGCTTGGGAAAGATACAAACAATTAATCAGAAAGTGTCCCTCTGACATGCTTTCTGAATGGAGCATCATAGGTATTTTCTATGATGGTCTGTCTGAACTGTCCAAAATGTCTTTGGATAGCTCTGCTGGAGGATCTCTTCATCTGAAGAAGACGCCTACAGAAGCTCAAGAACTAATTGAAATGGTTGCAACTAACCAATTCATGTACACTTCCGAAAGGAATCCTGTGAACAATGGGACTAATCAGAAGAAAGGAGTTCTTGAGATTGATACTCTGAATGCCATATTGGCTCAGAACAAGATATTGACTCAGCAAGTCAATATGATTTCTCAAAGTCTGTCTGGAATGCAAAATACACCAGGCAGTACTAAGGAAGCTTCATCTGAAGAAGAAGCTTATGATCCTGAGAACCCTTCAATGAAGGAGGTGAATTACATGGGAGAACCCTATGGAAACACCTATAATCCTTCATGGAGAAATCATCCAAATCTCTCATGGAAGGATCAACAGAGACCTCAACAAGGTTTCAACAACAATAATGGTGGAAGAAATAGGTTTAGCAATGGCAAGCCTTTTCCATCATCTTCTCAGCAACAGACAGAGAATTCAAAGCAGAACCACTCTGACTTAGCAACCATGGTCTCTGATCTAATCAAAACCACTCAAAGTTTCATGACTGAAACAAGGTCCTCCATTAGAAACTTGGAGGCACAAGTGGGTCAGCTGAGCAAGAAAATTACTAAACTCCCTCCTAGTACTCTTCCAAGCAATACAGAAGAAAATCCAAAAGGAGAGTGCAAGGCCATCAACATGGCCGAATTTAGAGAGGAGGAAGAGGCAGTGAACGCCACTGAGGAAGACCTCAATGGACATCCACTGACCTCCAATGAGTTCCCTAATGAGGAACCATGGGAATCTGAGGCTCCCACTGAGACCATAGAGATTCCATTGGATTTACTTCTGCCATTCATGAGCTCTGATGAGTATTCTTCCTCTGAAGAGGATGAAAATGTCACTGAAGAGCAAGTTGCTAAATACCTTGGAGCAATCATGAAGCTAAATGACAGGTTATTTGGTAATGAGACTTGGGAGGATGAACCCCCTTTGCTCACCAAAGAACTGTATGACTTGTCTAGGCAGAAATTACCTCAAAAGAGACAAGATCCTTGGAAGTTTTCAATACCTTGTACCATAGGCACCATGACCTTTAAGAAAGGCTCTGTGTGACTTAGGGTCAAGTGTAAACCTCATGCCTCTCTCTGTAATGGAGAAGTTAGGGATCTTTGAGGTGCAAGCTGCAAAAATCTCACTAGAGATGGCAGACAATTCAAGAAAACAAGCTTATGGACTTGTAGAGGATGTTCTGGTAAAAGTTGAAGACCATTACATCCCTGCTGATTTCATAGTCCTAGAGACTGGGAAGTGCATGGATGAATCCATCATCCTTGGCAGACCCTTCCTAGCCACAGCAAAGGCTGTGATTGATGTGGACAGAGGAGAATTAATCATTCAAGTGAATGAAGAATCCCTTGTGTTTAAGGCTCAAGGGTATCCCTCTGTGACCATGGAGAGGAAGCATGAAGAGCTTCTCTCAAAACAGAGCCAAGCAGAGCCCCCACAGTCAAACTCTAAGTTTGGTGTTGGGAGGCCACAACCAACTTCTAAGTTTGGTGTTGAACCCCCACCTTCAAACTCTAAGTTTGGTGTTGGGAGGTTCCAACATTGCTCTGAGTATCTGTGAGGCTCCATGAGAGCCCACTGTCAAGCTACTGACAATAAAGAAGTGCTTGTTGGGAGGCAACCCAATGTTATATTTTATCTATTTTCCTTTGTTATTTTATGTTTTCTGTAGGTTGATGATCATGAGAAGTCACAAAATCAATTGAAAAAGCAAAAACAGGAAGAAAAACAGAAAGAAAAATAGCACACCCTGGAGGAGAACTTGCTGGCGTTTAAACGCCAGTGAGGCTAGCAGATGGGCGTTTAACGCCAGATAGGGGCACCAGACTGGTGTTAAACGCCAGGAAAGGGAAAGAACTTGGCGTTAAACGCCAGAAATGGGCACCAGCCCGGCGTTTAACGCCAGAATTGGCAAATGAAGAGCAATTTTGCTCGCCACTTGGTGCAGGGATGACGTTTCCTTAACACCTCAGGATCTGTGGACCCCACAGGATCCCCACCTACCCCACCACTCTCTCTCTTCTTCACCCATTCACCAATCACCTCAACACCTCTTCCCCAAAAAAAAAACCTTCACCTATCAAATCCCATCTTTCTCTTCACCACTCACATCTATCCTTCATAAAACCCCACCTACCTCACCATTCAAATTCAAAACACTTTCCCACCCAAACCCACCCTTCCATAACCGAAACCTTACCCTCCCCCCACCCCTATATAAACCTATCTTCACTCCTTCATTTTCACACAACCTAAACACTACTTCCCCCCTTTGGCCAAACCACAGCCATTTCCATCTCCTTCATTTCTTCTTCTTCTACTCTTTTCTTTTCTCTTTTGCTCGAGGACGAGCAAACTATTTTAAGTTTGGTGTGGTAAAAGCATTGCTTTTTGTTTTTCCATAACCATTTATGGCATCCAAGGCCGGAGAAATCTCTAGAAAGAGGAAAGGGAAGGCAAAAGCTTTCACCTCCGAGTCATGGGAGATGGAGAGATTCATCTCAAGGGTGCATCAAGACCACTTCTATGAAGTTGTGGCCTTGAAGAAGGTGATCCCCGAGGTCCCCTTTAAACTCAAAAAGAGTGAATTTCCGGAGATCCGACATGAGATCCGAAGAAGAGGTTGGGAAGTTCTTACCAACCCCATTCAACAAGTCGGAATCTTAATGGTTCAAGAGTTCTATGCCAATGCATGGACCACCAAGAACCATGATCAAAGTGTGAACCCGGAACCAAAGAATTAGCTTACAATGGTTCGGGGGAAATACTTGGATTTTAGTCCGGAAAATGTAAGGTTGGCATTCAACTTGCCCATGATGCAAGGAGATGAACATCCTTACACTAGAAGGGTCAACTTTGATCAAAGGTTAGACCAAGTCCTCACAGTCATTTGTGAAGAGGGCGCCCAATGGAAGAGAGATTCAAGAGGGAAGTCGGTTCAACTGAGAAGGCACGACCTCAAGCCTGTGGCTAGGGGATGGTTGGAGTTTATCCAACGCTCAATCATTCCCACTAGCAACCGGTCCGAAGTTACTTTAGACCGGGCTATCATGATTCATAGCATCATGATTGGAGAAGAAATAGAAGTTCATGAGGTTATATCCCAAAAACTTTATAAGGTGGCGGACAAGTCCTTTACCTTGGCAAGGTTAGCCTTTCCTCATCTCATTTGTCACCTCTGTTATTCAGTAGGAGTTGACATAGAGGGAGACATCCCCATTGATGAGGACAAACACATCACTAAGAAGAGGATGGAGCAAACAAGAGACCCCTCTCATCATCAAGTCCCTGAGATGCCTCAAGAGATGCACTTTCCTCCACAAAACTATTGGGAGCAACTGAACACCTCCCTAGGAAAATTGAGTTCCAATATGGGACAACTAAGGGTGGAGCACCAAGAACATTCCATTTTCCTCCATGAAATTAGAAAAGATCAAAGAATCATGAGAGATGAGCAACAAAGACAAGGAAGAGACATTGAGGAGCTCAAGCACTCCATAGGATCTTCAAGAGGAAGAACAAGCCGCCATCACTAAGGTGGACCCGTTCTTTAATTTCCTTGTTCTTTATTTTTCTGTTTTTCGAAAAATTATGCGTGTGTTTAGCTATGTTTGTGTCTTGTGATCATTAGTGTCTTAGTGTCTATGCCTTAAAGTTATGAATGTCCTATGAATCCATCACCTTTCTTGAATGAAAAATGTTCTTAATTGAAAAAGAGAAGAATTGCATGAATTTTAAATTTTATAACAGATTAATTATTTTGATGTGGTGGCAATATTTTGGTTTTCTGAATGTATGCTTAAACAGTGCATATGTCTTTTGAATTTGTTGTTCATGAATGTTGGCTCTTGAAAGAATGATGAAAAAGGAGACATGTTACTGAGGATCTGAAAAATCATAAAAATGATTCTTGAAGCAAGAAAAAGCAGTGAATACAAAAAAAAAGAAGGAGAAAAACGAAAAAAAAAGGAGAAAAGAAAACGAAAAAAAAAAGAGAGAAAAAGAAAGAAATAAAGTTGTGATCCAAGGCAAAAAGAGTGTGCTTAAGAACCCTGGACACCTCTAATTGGGGACTCTAGCAAAGCTGAGTCACAATCTGAAAAGGTTCACCCAATTATGTGTCTGTGGCATGTATGTATCCGGTGGTAATACTGGAAGACAGAGTGCTTTGGGCCACGGCCAAGACTCAATAAGTAGCTGTGTTCAAGAATCATCATACCCAACTAGGAGAATCAATGACACTATCTGGATTCTGAGTTCCTAAAGAAGCCAATCATTCTGAATTTCAAAGGATAGAGTGAGATGCCAAAACTGTTCAGAAGCAAAAAGCTAAAAGCCCCGCTCATCTAATTAATACTGATCTTCATAGATGTTTTTGGAATTCATTGTATATTCTCGTCTTTTTTATCTTATTTGATTTTCAGTTGCTTGAGGACAAGCAACAATTTAAGTTTGGTGTTGTGATGAGCGGATAATTTGTACGCTTTTTGGCATTATTTTTATTATGTTTTTAGTATGATCTAGTTAGTTTTTAGTATATTTTTATTAGTTTTTAGTTAAAATTCACTTTTCTGGACTTTACTATGTGTTTGTGTGTTTTTCTGTGATTTCAGGTATTTTCTGGCTGAAATTGAGGGACCTGAGCGAAAATCTGATTCAGAGGCTGAAAAGGACTGCAGATGCTGTTGGATTCTGACCTCCCTGCACTCGAAGTGGATTTTATGGAGCTACAGAAGCCCAATTGGCGCGCTCTTAACGGCGTTGGAAAGTAGACATCCTGGGCTTCCCATCAATATATGATAGTCTATACTTTGCCCAAGATTTGATGGCCCAAACCGGCGTTCAAAGTCACCATCAGAATTCCCAGCGTTAAACGCCGGAACTGGCACAAGGATGGGAGTTAAACGCCCAAACTGGCATAAAAGCTGGCGTTTAACTCCAAGAAGAGTCTCTACAAGAAAATGCTTCAATGCTCAGCCCAAGCACACACCAAGTGGGCCCGGAAGTGGATTTTTATGTCATTTACTCATCTCTGTAAATCCTAGGCTACTAGTTCTCTATAAGTAGGACCTTTTACTATTGTATTTTCATCTTGGTATCTTTAGATCTTTGTATCTTTGGATCTTTGGATCTTTGATCACGTTTTGGGGGCTGGCCTCACGGCCATGCCTAGACCTTGTTCTTATGTATTTTCAACGGTGGAGTTTCTACACACCATAGATTAAGGTATGGAGCTCTGTTGTACCTCGAGTATTAATGCAATTACTATTGTTCTTCTATTCAATTCAGCTTGTTCTTGTTCTAAGATATCACTTGTTCTTCAACTTGATGAATGTGATGATCCGTGACACTCATCATCATTCTCACCTATGAACGTGTGACTGTCAATCACCTCCGTTCTACCTTAGATTGGTGGATATCTCTTGGATTCTTTAACCGAAATCTTCGTGGTATAAGCTAGAATTGATGGTGGCATTCAAGAGAATCCGGAAGGTCTAAACCTTGTCTGTGGTATTCTGAGTAGGATTCAATGATTGAATGACTGTGACGAGCTTCAAACTCGCGATTGTGGGGCGTTAGTGACAGACGCAAAAGAATCACTGGATTCTATTCCGACATGATCGAGAACCGACAGCTGGATAGTCGTGCCGTGACAGGGTGCGTTGAATATTTCCACTAAGAGGACGGGACTGTAGCCATTAACAACGGTGATGCCCAACATACAGCTTGCCATGGAAAGGAGTAAGAAGGATTGGATGAAGACAGTAGGAAAGCAGAGAGACGGAAGGGACAAAGCATCTCCATACGCTTGTCTGAAGTTCCCACCAATGAATTGCATAAGTATCTCTATCTTTATCTTTATGTTTTATTCATCATTCATAACCATTTGAGTTTTCCTGACTGAGATTTACAAGGTGACCATAGCTTGCTTCATACCAACAATCTCTGTGGGATCGACCCTTACTCGCATAAGGTTTATTACTTGGACGACCCAGTACACTTGCTGGTTAGTAGTGCGAAGTTGTGATAAAGAGTTGAGATTGCAATTGTGCGTACCATGTTGATGGCGCCATTGATGATCACAATTTCGTGCACCAATGAGTCATGCAATTCTAGTTATTATTCACCTACATATAAAGCATACATGTAGTTAAATTAATTCATATCTTCAAGGAATCATGTATGTACAATTAGGGCCAAATCATATTAAAGCACAATTACAATTGAGTTGAGTTAAGATAGTTCACAACTTGCAAGACAATTAATAATTAAACATGGATATATGAGAATGAGCTATTGAACCCTCACTGGATTATGTTTTTACTCTCTAGTCACTCAGTGTTTGGGGTTAATCACTCTCTTCTTTTCTAGTCATGCTTTCTAAAACTTTTTTTCCTCTAATCAATCAACAATAATTTTATATAGACATACAAAAATCATGAGGTCTTTTCCTAGGTTGTAATGGGACTGAGGTAAGGGTAAGGATGTATATATAAGGCTAAGTGAGCTAACAAAGTGAATCCTTGACTAGTCTAAGATCTCACCTAACATATACATATATAATTTCATAATTCTTCACCTAGCTACCCAAACCTTTCCACTTTTGTGTTACATGCTCATGCATTTTATTTTTGACTTTTGTCCCATGTGCATTGATTCTTTGTAATTGCATTCAGGATAATTTATGTATCCCCTTATTTAAAATTTTTTTTTCAATGCACATGGTAATTTAATTATTTTGATTTCACATAAACATGCTTCCCAAATTTTTTTGAAACATCTTGTTTAGTGTAAATCCCTACTTTTTTCTATCATCCCATATTCCCATAAAATTTCCTACACTTAAATTATACACAATATCTATCTTAAGCTAACCAAGGATTCAACTTGGGATTTTTATTTTGTTTTTCTGCATAAGGCTAGTAATGTGGTTATAAAATAGAAGAGGGGGTAAAAAGGCTCAAGGGGGCTAACAAGGATGGCATAAAAGGTAGGTTTATTTGGGACAAGTGAGCACAAATACAAACAATGGCTTCAATCATCTCTTGGTATGCATCTATATTCTATAATTGGACATATAGATTTAAAATAAAATAAAGATTGCAAGCATAGAAAAAAAGTACAAAACACACAAGAATGAAATTTATGGTTTGATGTAACCACACAATTAAGCTCAAAACTCACGGGCTGTGTGTTCTCAAGCTCATAAATCATATATCAGTTATGTATGTCATGCAAGTAGAAATTAAGAGTGTATATTCAATTCAATGTAAATCTTAAGGTGCCCCTTTAAAATCTTAGTGTTTCTCCTTGAAGAAATGGTGTTAACTAACTAACATGTAATGCTATATATACAAGATGTGTGGATTGTTTTAATTTACTAAAGTTTCTAGTTTACTCTTTTTATTTTCAATTAAACCAACTTATCATATGCTAAAAGGATAAACTATGCTAATTAATCCACTTAATATATAACTAGTAAACTAGAGGTGCAAATTAAGCTAAAATATCCAAGATATATACAGCCCAAAGTGCAGAATGCAAAGGTACAACAAAAGCAAAAAAGAGAAAAATGTGCAAATAAAATACAAAAAATGAACAAAATAAGATAAGAGTTTGTAGTGGTTCACCAAAAAAAATATGCCAGAGATGGCAACCTCCCCACACTTAAATAATAGCATCGTCCTCGATGCTCACTCAAACTGTGTGTGAGAAAGTGTCATCTCCGGAAGGATGGGCTGCTGGTGTCTCGGTAGTAGTCTAAAGATCTGTAGTCTCTGTGAGTGTAGGAGGAGTGGTCTGCTAAAGCGGAGGCACTGTCTGTAGAGGAATTTCCAGATTAGCGGCCTGTAGCTGGTGGTGCTCCTCATGATGTGGTGTAGTGTGCTCGAATGCTCAGCCTGGGTACGTGCCTCCTCCTCAGGATCGCTTGCCTCCTCCTCAGATGTGTCGGATGGTGTGTCGAGTTTGGAGGGGAAGTCACCACCGGATTGGATCATCAGCTTGAGGTGCTCATAGCGCTGCTTGTGGCGACGCTCAGACCTCTCATAACGTTGCCTGTTGCGACGTTCGGACCTCTCAAAGTGCTGTTGGTGGCGGTGCTCCATCTGGTCGGACATCCTGAAAAGCAGAAATTGCAGGATATAATTGAAGAATAAAAGCAGGAAAATAAGTAGGCAAATAGCGAAAGAAGCACAGAGTGGCAAAAGAGCAAGAGAAGCATGAATTGAGTCAAATATATGTGCATTTTGGATTGTGTTCAAGTGGAAAAGTCTGAGAATAGAAATCACAATCCAAAATATATGATAACTGGAAGTTATGTTAATTTGGAAAAAAAAGTGATCATGCCCCGAGTTAAGAGTTAAAGTAATTAGGTAAAAAGAGAAGTCAGAAGTTAAGATGGTTAATAGGGAAAAAAAAGGAAGTTAGAAAGTGAAAATAGTGAGTTAGTAAAAAGACAGTTGAAGTAAGTGGCATGATGATGGGTTCCCTAGTTAACAAGAAATCCACAAAATGAAAAAATAATCAACTCATAATCAAGCAAGGTTAGCAGTTAATTGATGATAACGCATATAGATAAGGGAAGTGGAAAAGGAGAATGAAATCATCAATAATGCAAAGTATTAACCAGGGAATCAAATGGAATAAGAATGCTAGCCCGTGCAGTCATGAATTGGTTTAGGTGTAGCCGAGTAGTGCAAAATTTAAGATTGCCAAAACCAATACATGAATGGAAAAAAATGAAATAATTTGCAGAAAATTGGGCAGCATTCCGACTAAAATTGGATGTTCCCGGGAAATACATAGTAGGATAAATTAGTTCATATAAAATTTAAATAATGCTGCAAAGAGACACAATTAACATGAACATAAAAGAACAGTGTAACAGCAGCATGAAACATGGATAACAGCATATGAACAAGACCATCATCGCAGCAAAATCAGAATCGCAAAATAGACAAAACATGTAGCACAAACGACACAATTATCAGGCCTAAATTCACTAACCACATCCTAGCTACCTAACCACCTAGAATCCACTACAATCATACATCTCTAACTATCCTAATTTGAACAGAATCTGAAAAATATGCAATTGACTAACTAATGAACTTGTAAAGGGAACGATGTTCTGCGGAACCTGGTGAGGGTAGGAGTAGAATATGAGACAGAGAGGAGAGTAGTGGTGCTGGTGGCTGCACGGCGATGGCACGATGGTGGCACGGCGGCGGTCCAGATGGGGGCAGGGATGTGTTTGTAGTACTTGGCTAGGTTGGAGGGGAAAAGGAAGAGGGGGCGAAGGTTGTGGGGCTGTGGTGGTGGTTTGCGGGGATGGTTGGCAGCGCGGTGGTGGTCTGCTTCGTTGAGGGGCAGTGGCGGAGGTGGGGGATTGGTGAGAGGGAAGGGAGGTGAGGGACGGGAAGAAGGGAAGAAGGAAGAGAGGGGGTGTCGTGGGGTAGTCTAGATGGTTGGGGTGTTGAATGTCAGCGGTGGAACGGTGGTGGTTGGTGGAGGAAGGTTGCAGAGGAGGAAGGAGAAGGAAGGGGGAATGGGGGCGCGACGGGTTTAGGGTTCTCGTGATTTGGGTTTAGTGGAATCAAATCCACGCGAACGCGTGGAGCACGCGATCGTGTGAATAGGGCAAATGGGATATGACGCGGTTGCGTGATAGACGCGATCGCGTAAGTTGGGTAAAAGATGAGTGACGCAAACGCGTGGGACATGCGAATGCGTCACTGTGAATTGTGCTAGACGCACAGTTCCAGTATCGTGTTGGCGCAACTCTCTGTTTAATTTAAGGGGCCATAATATCCATGCATCGCTGACGCTTTCGCGTGGGATGAGTGTTGTGCAAGTGACGCATTCGCATCAGGGACGCGAACGCGTGGGCCAGTATCTGCTAAACGCACAACAACCGCATGATTCCAGCCCAACTTTCTGGACGTTGGATCTTTACGCCGATTTCCATTCCACGCCCACACGTGGCCTGCACGCTCGCGTGGTTTTTTTTTTTTGATGCAGTATGCAGAATACAAAATGCAATGAATGTCATGCAAAAACTTCAGGTTCAATCAAAAGTCAAAAACAGACTAAACTGAGAAAGGAATGATCATACCATGGTGGGTTGTCTCCCCCTTAGAACTTTTAGTTAAAGTCCTTAAGTTGGACATTTGATAAGCTTCCTGTTATGGTGGCTTGTGCTTGAATTCATCCAGAAATCTCCACCAATGTTTGGAATACCAACAGCCTCCGGGGTCCCAAACAAGGCATGTAAAGCCCTTGAGCGGTATCAAACAAGTTTCAAGGCTCCCGGGGTGTTGAATGTCAGAATAGATTCCAAGATCCCAAACTTTACTTTTACACCCGTTTTTGTCTTGATCTACATTTTTCCAACCGGGTGGTAAGTAATGTGAATTCTCACTGTAGTGACCAAACAGCTTCCGAGATCCATACAATTGAGCTTGGCACCAACCCTTGCAGCTCAAATTGAAGTGCAAAACCTCATTGAATCTTGCATACCAGCTCTGAGTGCGAGTTAATTCCCTTTTACTCTTAAAGCCGCAAATAGCTCTAAGCTGGCCATCTGTTTCAAGTAAACCATATTCAAGTGGAAAAGTAAAGATAAAAGCTAAGGATTTTACCCACTTGAAGTTTGTATTGGGCGGTAATCGCCTTAGGATAGGTGTTTCCAGTAGTTTTACAAGCTCTACTCCCTTGTGGTCTTTAGTGAATTCCTCCACTTCTTTGCAAATTTCTTCAATTTCAACCATGTCTGGATCAAAGTCTTCGATATCTTCCTCATCACTTAAGTCATAATTGGGGGGTTGAGAGAAGTCTACCTCTGCATCATCTTCGTATTCGCTTGGGGAAGATTCTTCTATCTCAAAGGATTTGCTTGCGGATGCAAGTTCATTACCAAGAGAACTTGACCTGTGATTATCATCATCAAGGAAACTTGCGTCTTGGGTTATTCTGTCCAGTTCTTCATAAGATACCTGCTTTGGGGGTTGTGCACTATCCTCCTTAGCATCAATTGTAACATCCTTGACGGAATTCTCCACAATTCTGGATTCCCATGGAGGTTCAGCATCTCCTAAATCTTCAATCAGTACTTCTTCTTCTTGGATAATTTGAGCTTCCTCCAATTGTTCCAGAACAAGGTCATGCTCTTTACTGGTCACTGGAGTTTCTAGTGTCTCTTTCGTACTACGTTCTTCATTAGATTCTCCACATGAAGCCTTGGGGATTCCTTGAGTGTCGGAATGTTTGGAAGATAATTGATTTATTGCTTGCTCCAGTTGATGAAGAGTTGCATGAAATTGATCTACTGATTCTTCAAAGCGAACCTGTGATTCTTGAGGCGATGGGTATGGACATGGTACATAGGGAAGTGGTGGTTTTTGGGAGTAATTGGATTGGAATTGGGGTGGATAGGGATCATACAGTGGTGAATGGTGAACAGGAGCTTGTGAGTGTGGTGGTTTGAAGCTATGTTGAGAGGATGGTCTATGAGCACATGGTAGGGCTTGTTGGTAAATACAAGGGGGTCCACCATATCTATCAGCTTGGTATGCATTGTACAATGGTCCTTGATGAGCGGATAATTTATACGCTTTTTGGCATTGTTTTCATATAGTTTTTAGTAAGTTTAAGCTACTTTTAGGGATGTTTTCATTAGTTTTTATGTTAAATTCACATTTCTGGACTTTACTATGAGTTTGTGTGTTTTTCTGTGATTTCAGGTAATTTCTGGCTGAAATTGAGGGACTTGAGCAAAACTCTGAAAAAGGCTGACAAAAGGACTGCTGATGCTGTTGGAATCTGACCTCCCTGCACTCGAAATGGATTTTCTGGAGCTACAGAACTCCAATTGGCGCGCTCTCAACGGCGTTGGAGAGTAGACATCCAGGGCTTTCCCGCAATATATAATAGTCCATACTTTATTCGAAGAATGACGACGTAACTTGGCGTTGAACGCCAAGTTCATGCTGCTGTCTGGAGTTAAACGCCAGAAAAACGTCATGATCCGGAGTTGAACGCCCAAAACACGTCATAACTTGGAGTTTGACGCCAAGAAATGCCTTAGCTCGTGGATTGATCAAGCTCAGCCCAAACATACACCAAGTGGGCCCCGGAAGTGGATTTATGCATCAATTACTTACTCATGTAAACCCTAGTAGCTAGTCTAGTATATATAGGACATTTATCTATTGTATTAGACATCCTGGATTGTATTTTGATCCTGTGATCACGTTAGAGAGGGCTGGCCATTCGGCCATGCCTGAACTCTTTGCTTATGTATTTTCAACGGTGGAGTTTCTGCACACCATAGATTAAGGGTGTGGAGCTCTGCTGTACCTCAAGTATTAATGCAATTCTATTATCTTTTATTCAATTCTCTCTTATTCTTATTCCAAGATATTCATTCGTACCCAAGAACATGATAAATGTGATGAGTCAGATTACCCTCATTATCATTCTCACTTATGAATGCGCGTGATTGACAACCATGTCCGTTCTACATGCAACAGAGCTTGAATGCGTATCTCTTAGATTCCCCAACAGAATCTTCGTGGTATAAGTTAGATAGTTGGCGGCATTCATCTGGATCCGGAAAGTCCAACCTTGTCTGTGGTGTTCCGAGTAGGATCCTGGGAGTCCGGAAAGTCCAACCTTGTCTGTGGTGTTCCGAGTAGGATTCCGATCATGAATGACCGTGACGTGCTTCAAACTTTAACCTGCTGGGCGTTGGTGACAGACGCAAAAGAGGGATTCTATTCCAGTAGGAGCGGGAACCAACCGGTGATTAGCCGTACTGTGACAGAGTGCGTTAGCATAGTTTTCACTGCGAGGATGGGATGTAGCTATCAGCCATGGGTGATGCCTCCAGACTGGTTAGCTGTGCGAGTGACAGCCGCACAGGTTATTTCCCCGTGAGGAATGAAAGTAGCCACAGTTGATGGTGAACCCCTATACAAAGCTTGCCATGGAAAGGAGTAAGAAGGATTGAGTAGAAGGAGTAGGAGAGCAGGCGTCCAAGAGCTCTACAGCATCTCCATCCGCTTATCTGAAATTCCCACCTTTGAATCTGCATAAGTGTTCTATCCCTTTTATTATTTATTTCTTTTTATTATTCCTATCCTCAAACCCATAAATAATGTTTAATTTGCCTGACTGAGATTTACAAGGTGACCATAGCTTGCTTCATACCAACAATCTCTGTGGATTCGACCCTTACTCACGTAAGGTTATTACTTGGACGACCCAGTACACTTGCTGGTTAGTTGAACGGAGTTGTGTCCACTCATGCCAATTTCTTAAATTCCATAATTTTACAATGATACCAAAAGGCACAAAATAGGGATCACAATTTCGTCCACCAAGTTTTTGGCGCCGTTGCCGGGGATTGTTCGAGTATGGACAACTGACGGTTCATCTTGATACTCAGATTGGGTAATTTTCTTTTCAAAATCTTTTTCAAAAATTTTTCTTTTTCGTTTTTTCCAAAAAAATTGTTTTTTTTTCGAAAAATTAAAAATAAAAATACAAAAAAATTAGAAAATCATAAAAACCAAAAATATTTTGTGTTTCTTGTTTGAGTCTTGTGTTAATTTTTAAGTTTGGTGTCAATTGCATGCTTTTAAAATTTTTCTTGCATTGTTTTCGAAAATTCATGCATTCATAGTGTTCTTCAAGATCTTCAAGTTGTTCTTGACAAGACTTCTTGTTTGATCTTGATGATTTCTTGTTTTGTGTCTTTTGTTGTTTTTCATGTGCATTTTTGCATTCATATTTTCCATGCATTAAAGATTTCTAAGTTTGGTGTCTTGCATGTTTTCTTTGCATCAAAAATTTTTTCAAAATTATGTTCTTGATGTTCATCATGATCTTCATAGTGTTCTTGGTGTTCATCTTGACATTCATAGCATTCTTGCATGCATCTTGTGTCTTGATCCAAAATTTTCATGTTTTGGGTCATTTTTGTGTTTTTCATTCAATATTTAAAAATCAAAAATATCTTTTCCTTATTTTCCTCTAAAATTTCGAAATTTTGGGTTGACTTGGTCAAAAATTTTTAAAATTAGTTGTTTCTTACAAGTCAAGTCAAAATTTCAATTTTAAAAATCTTATCTTTTCAAAATCTTTTTCAAAAATCATATCTTTTTCATTTTTTTTATAAATTTCGAAAATTTCAAAAATATTTTTCAAAATATTTTCAAAATCTTTTTCTTATCTTTTTATCAAATTTTCGAAAAATTAGCTAACAATTAATGTGATTGGTTCAAAAATTTGAAGTTTGTTACTTTCTTGTTAAGAAAGGTTCAAACTTTAAGTTCTAGAATCTTATCTTGTAGTTTCTTGTTAGTTAAGTCAATTTTTAAATTAAATCTTTTTCAAATATCTTTTTCAAATATATCTTTTTATCTTTTATCTTATCTTTTCAAAAATTTTATCTTTTTCAAAATTTGATTTCAAAATATCTTATCTAACCTCCTATCTTCTTATCTTTTTCAAAATTTGATTTCAAATCTTTTTCAATCAACTAACTAACTTTTTGTTTGTTTCTTATCTTTTTCAAAACCACCTAACTACCTATCCTTCTCTAATTTTCGAAAATTCTCCCTCTCTTTTTCAAAAATTCTTTTTAATTGTTTTAAATTTTAATTTTAAACTTATTTTTATTTCTAATTTTCGAAAATTACTAACCTCTTTTTCAAAATTATTTTCGAAAATTCCTTTCTCTTTTCTTCTTCTATTTAATTATTTAATTACTAATACTTCTCTTCACCCCTCTTCATTCATATCCTAACATCTCATCTCACATCTCTGCCATCCTCACAGTTGTGTTTCTTTTCTACTCTTCTTCTACCCCTTTCTTCTTCTACTAACATAAAGGAAACTCTATACTGTGACATAGAGTATTCCTCTTTCTTTTCCTGTTTTCTTCTCTTTCTTATGAGCAGGAACAAGGAAAAGGGCACTCTTGTTGAAGTTGATCCAGAACCTGAAAGGACTCTGAAGAGAAAATTAAGAGAAGCTAAATTACAACAATCCAGAAGCAACCTTTCAGAAATTTTCGAACAAGAGAAGGAGATGGCCGAAAATAATAATAATAATAATGCAAGGAGAATGCTTGGTGACTTCACAAAGCCAACATCCAAATTTGATGGAAGAAGCATCTCCATTCCTGCCATTGGAGCCAATAACGTTGAGCTTAAGCCTCAACTAGTTGCTTTGATGCAACAAAACTGCAAGTTTTATGGACTTCCATCTGAAGATCCTTATCAGTTCTTAACTGAATTCTTGCAAGTCTGTGATACTGTAAAGACGAATGGAGTTAATCCTGAAGTCTACAGACTCATGCTTTTCCCTTTTGCTGTAAGAGACAGAGCTAGAATATGGTTGGATTCACAACCTAAGGATAGCCTGGACTCCTGGGATAAGCTGGTCACTGCCTTCTTAGATAAATTCTTCCCTCCTCAAAAGCTGAGCAAGCTGAGAGTGGATGTTCAAACCTTCAAACAAAAAGATGGTGAATCTCTCTATGAAGCTTGGGAAAGATACAAGCAGCTGACCAAGAGATGTCCATCTGACATGTTTTCAGAATGGACCCTATTAGATATATTCTATTATGGTCTCTCTGAATTTTCGAAAATGTCACTGGACCATTCTGCAGGTGGATCTATTCACCTGAAGAAAACGCCTGAAGAGGCTCAAGAACTCATTGACATGGTTGCAAACAACCAGTTCATGTACACCTCTGAGAGGAATTCCGTGAATAATGGGGTCCCTCAGAAGAAGGGAGTTCTTGAAATTGATGCTCTGAATGCCATACTGGCTCAGAACAAAGTGTTGACTCAACAGGTCAACATGATCTCTCAAACTCTGAATGGATTGCAACATGCATCCAACAGTACTAGAGAGGTAGCTTCTGAAGAAGCTTATGATCCTGAGAACCCTGCCATGGCAGAGGTTAATTATCTGGGTGAACCATATGGAAATACCTATAACCCATCATGGAGAAATCATCCAAATTTCTCATGGAAGGATCAACAAAAACCTCAACAAGGTTTTAACAATGGTGGACGCAATAGGCTGAATAATAGTAAGCCATATCCATCATCTTCTCAGCAACAGACAGAGAACTCTGAACAAAATAATTCTAATTTAGCTAATATAGTCCCTGATCTGTCAAAGGCCACCTTCAGTTTCATGAATGAAACAAGATCCTCCATTAGAAATTTGGAGGCACAAGTAGGCCAGCTGAGTAAGAAAGTCACTGAAACTCCTCCCAGTACTCTCCCAAGCAATACAGAAGAGAATCCAAAAGGAGAGTGCAAAGCCATTGACTTAGTCAACATGGCCGAATGCACAAAGGAGGAGGAGGACGAAAATCCCAGTGAGGAAGACCTCCTGGGGCGTCCTCCAAGCAAGAAGGAGCTTCCTAATAAGGATCCTGAGGAATCTGAGGCTCATACGGAGACCATAGAGATTCCATTAAATCTCCTTCTGCCATTCATGAGCTCTGACTATTATTCATCCTCTGAAGAGGATGAAGATGTGACTAGTGAGCAAGTTGCTCAATATCTAGGAGCTATCATGAAACTGAATGCCAAGCTATTTGGTAATGAGACTTGGGAAAGTGAACCTCCCTTGCTCATTAGTGATTTGGAAACTTGGATTCAGGAAACTCTACCTCAAAAGAAACAAGATCCTGGCAAGTTCTTAATACCTTGTACCATTGGCACCATGAGCTTTGAAAAAGCTCTATGTGATCTTGGGTCAGGAATAAATTTGATGCCACTCTCTGTAATGGAGAAGCTGGGAATCATTGAGGTACAACCTGCCTTGTTCTCATTACAATTGGCAGATAAATCCATGAGAGAAGCTCATGGAATAGTAGAGGATGTGGTAGTAAAAGTTGAAGACTTCTACATCCCTGCTGATTTCCTAATCCTAGATACTAGGAAGGAAGATGATGAATGCATCATCCTAGGAAGACCTTTCCTAGCCACAGCAGAAGCTGTGATAGATGTCAACAGAGGAGAGCTAGTCCTTCAATTAAATGGGGAATACCTTGTGTTTCAAGCACATGGCCATCCCTCTGTGACAAAAGAGAGTAAGCATGAAGAGCTTCTCTCAGTTCAAGGTCAAGAAGAGCCCACACAGTCAAATTCTAAGTTTGGTGTTGTGAAGCCACAACCAAACTCTAAGTTTGGTGTTCAAACCCCATATCCAAACTCTAAGTTTGGTGTTGGGACTAGACAACATTGACTTGATTGCTCTGTGGCTCCATGAGAGCCACTGTCAAGCTATTGACATTAAAGAAGCGCTTGTTGGGAGGCAACCCAATTTTATTTATCTAATTTTATTTTATTTTGTTTCTTTGTTATTTTTGTGTTTAATTAGGTACATGATCATGAGGAGTCACGAAAAAATCAAAAAAATTAAAAACAGAGTCAAAAACAGAAGAAAAAAATTTTTCACCCTGGAGGACGCACGGGCCGGCGTTCAGCGCCCAGAAGATGCATCTGGCCAGCGTTCAGCGCCAGAACAGAGCATCTTCCTGGCGCTGAACGCCCAAAACAAGCAACATCCTGGCGTTTAACGCCAGGATGCGCACGCAGAGGACAATCTGGCGCTGAACGCCAGAAACAAGCTTGAAACTGGCGTTTAACGCCAGAAACAAGCATTACATGGGCGTTTAACGCCCAGAACATGCACCAATGGGCGTTTGAACGCCAGAATGGTGCATGAAGGCAATCTACACGCCTATATGGTGAAGGAATGGTATTTCTTTTCACCTCAGGACCTGTGGACCCCACAGGATCTCCACCTCAGGATCTGTGGACCCCACAGGATCCCCACCTACCCAATTCTCACCTTCCCTCTTAATCCTACTTTTGTGATTTGAATATCCATGTCACAATTCCCAATACCCTTCACCAATCACCTCAATTCCTCTTCCCAATTACCCCATGCACCATTCACATCAACCTCCTCTTCCCCATAAACCCCACCTACCCCCACTACATTCAAATTCAATTTCCCACCCATTCCCACCTAACATGGCCGAAACATAACCCTCCCCCCCTCCCTATAAATACCTCCCTTTTCTTCTTCATTTTCACACAACATAACCCCTTCTTCTCTACATAGCCGAACCCCCCCTTCTCCCTCTCTACTCAAATTTTCTTCTTCTTCTTCTTCTACTCTTCTTTTCTTTTTGCTCGAGGACGAGCAAATTTTAAGTTTGGTGTGGTAAAAGCATAGCTTTTTTGCTTTTCCATTACCATTACTGGCACCTAAGGCCAGAGAAACCTCAAAGGGAAGACAAAATCTTCCACCTCTGAGTCTTGGGAGATGGAAAATATAAGCCGTCATAGCTCAGTGGTATAACATGTGACTGCAAATCAAGAGATCCCTGAGATACCTCAGGGGATAAGTTGTCCTCCACACAACTATTGGGAGCAAATAATGTTAAAAACACCAAAATCACTAGGGATCATGCAACAGAAACAAGGAAGAGGCATAGAGGAGCTCAAAAAAAAGCACCATTGGACCTTCAAAAAGGCGCCACCCTCACTCAGGTGGATTCATTCCTTGTTCTCTATTTTCTTTCTGTTTTCGGTTTTTAATACTATGTTTATTTATGTTTTGTGTCTTTACTTCATGATCATTAGTATGTAACCATGCCTTAAAGATTATGAATAATTCCATGAATCCTTCACCTCTCTTAAAAGAAAAATGTTTTAATTCAAAAGAACAAGAAGTACATAATTTTCGAAATTATTAGTGAATTTAATTTAATTATATTGATGTGGTGGCAATAATTTTTGTTTTCTGAATGAATGCTTGAACAGTGCATATTTTTGATCTTGTTGTTTATGAGTGTTAAAATTGTTGGCTCTTGAAAGAATGATGAACAAAGAGAAATGTTATTGATGAACTGAAAAATTCATGAATTGATTCTTGAAGCAAGAAAAAGCAGTGAAAAAGAAAAAAAAAAGTGGCGAAAAAAAAATAAAATAGAAAGAAAAAGCAAGCAGAAAAAGCCAATAGCCCTTAAAACCAAAAGGCAAGGGTAGCAAGGATCCAAGGCTTTGAGCATCAATGGATAGGAGGGCCCAAGGAAATAAAATCCAGGCCTAAGCGGCTAAATCAAGCTGTCCCTAACCATGTGCTTGTGTCATGAAGGTCCAAGTGAAAAGCTTGAGACTGAGTGGTTAAAGTCGTGATCCAAAGCAAAAGAGTGTGCTTAAGAGCTCTGGACACCACTAACTGGGGACTTTAGCAAAGCTGAGTCACAATCTGAAAAGGTTCACCCAGTTATGTGTCTGTGGCATTTGTGTATCCGGTGGTAATACTGGAAGACAAAGTGCTTAGGGCCACAGCCAAGACTCATAAAGTAGCTGTGTTCAAGAATCAACATGCCTAACTAGGAAAGTCAATAACACTATCTGAAATTCTAAGTTCCTAGAGAAGCCAATCACTCTAAACTTCAAAGGAAAAAGTGAGATGCCAAAACTGTTCAGAAGCAAAAAGCTACAAGTCCCGCTCATCTAATTAAATTAATATTCATTGATATTTTGGACTTTATAGTATATTCTCTTCTTTTTATCCTATTTGATTTTCAGTTGCTTGGGGACAAGCAACAATTTAAGTTTGGTGTTGTGATGAGCGGATAATTTATACGCTTTTTGGCATTGTTTTCATATAGTTTTTAGTAAGTTTGAGCTACTTTTAGGGATGTTTTCATTCGTTTTTATGTTAAATTCACATTTCTGGACTTTACTATGAGTTTGTGTGTTTTTCTGTGATTTTAGGTAATTTCTGGCTGAAATTGAGGGACTTGAGCAAAACTCTGAAAAAGGCTGACAAAAGGACTGCTGATGCTGTTGGAATCTGACCTCCCTGCACTCGAAATGGATTTTCTGGAGCTACAGAACTCCAATTGGCGCGCTCTCAACGGCGTTGGAGAGTAGACATCCAGGGCTTTCCAGCAATATATAATAGTCCATACTTTATTCGAAGAATGACGACGTAACTTGGCGTTGAACGCCAAGTTCATGCTGCTGTCTGGAGTTAAACGCCAGAAAAACGTCATGACCCGGAGTTGAACGCCCAAAACACGTCATAACCTGGAGTTTGACGCCAAGAAATGCCTTAGCTCGTGGATTGATCAAGCTCAGCCCAAACATACACCAAGTGGGCCCCGGAAGTGGATTTATGCATCAATTACTTACTCATGTAAACCCTAGTAGCTAGTCTAGTATATATAGGACATTTATCTATTGTATTAGACATCCTGGATTGTATTTTGATCCTGTGATCACGTTAGAGAGGGCTGGCCATTCGGCCATGCCTGAACTCTTTGCTTATGTATTTTCAACGGTGGAGTTTCTGCACACCATAGATTAAGGGTGTGGAGCTCTGCTGTACCTCAAGTATTAATGCAATTCTATTATCTTTTATTCAATTCTCTCTTATTCTTATTCCAAGATATTCATTCGTACCCAAGAACATGATGAATGTGATGAGTCAGATTACCCTCATTATCATTCTCACTTATGAATGCGCGTGATTGACAACCATGTCCGTTCTACATGCAACAGAGCTTGAATGCGTATCTCTTAGATTCCCCAACAGAATCTTCGTGGTATAAGTTAGATAGTTGGCGGCATTCATCTGGATCCGGAAAGTCCAACCTTGTCTGTGGTGTTCCGAGTAGGATCCTGGGAGTCCGGAAAGTCCAACCTTGTCTGTGGTGTTCCGAGTAGGATTCCGATCATGAATGACCGTGACGTGCTTCAAACTTTAACCTGCTGGGCGTTGGTGACAGACGCAAAAGAGGGATTCTATTCCAGTAGGAGCGGGAACCAACCGGTGATTAGCCGTACTGTGACAGAGTGCGTTAGCATAGTTTTCACTGCGAGGATGGGATGTAGCTATCAGCCATGGGTGATGCCTCCAGACTGGTTAGCTGTGCGAGTGACAGCCGCACAGGTTATTTCCCCGTGAGGAATAAAAGTAGCCACAGTTGATGGTGAACCCCTATACAAAGCTTGCCATGGAAAGGAGTAAGAAGGATTGAGTAGAAGGAGTAGGAGAGCAGGCGTCCAAGAGCTCTACAGCATCTCCATCCGCTTATCTGAAATTCCCACCTTTGAATCTGCATAAGTGTTCTATCCCTTTTATTATTTATTTCTTTTTATTATTCCTATCCTCAAACCCATAAATAATGTTTAATTTGCCTGACTGAGATTTACAAGGTGACCATAGCTTGCTTCATACCAACAATCTCTGTGGATTCGACCCTTACTCACGTAAGGTTATTACTTGGACGACCCAGTACACTTGCTGGTTAGTTGAACGGAGTTGTGTCCACTCATGCCAATTTCTTAAATTCCATAATTTTACAATGATACCAAAAGGCACAAAATAGGGATCACAATTTCGTCCACCAGTCCTCGTCCATGATATCTTGGAAGGTGTTGTTGTCAAAAGGGTTGATCATATCCTCTTGGCTCCATCCATCTTTGATTGCTTAGACCTTGATGCATATTCTTGTTATAGCTTCCATTCCTTTCAACAAAATTAGAACCAAACTCAAAGCGAAAGGGGTGAGAACTCATAGTAGCTATTAGAAATAAGGAGGGAAAAACAAAAACAAATAAACAAGTAAAAGAAAAATATTTACAATAACCAATAATAAGGCACACGTTTGCGATTCCCTGACAACGGCGCCATTTTGAAGAATGAAACTCTCGCACGATCTAGAATTTCACAATTAAATTCCTGTTGTAAGTATAGCTTCTAGACCGACAAGAATTCCTTTCTTACAAACGTTTTGGTTGTCACAAGTAACAAACCCCTTTGAAATTGATAACCGAAGTATTTAAACCTCGGATCGTCTTCTCAAGGAATTGCAGGAAAGTATGAATTATCATTGGTTATGCAAAGGTATATTTTTGGGGTTTTGAAAAGGTATTGAACAAGAGAAATAGATTGCAGGAATTAATAAATCAATTACTATAAATCACTTGGCAAGGTATGAAAATTGGAATTCCTATCCTAGTTATCCTTATCAGATGTGGTGAGAATTGGGTCTTAATCCCACTTAGTTATCCCTTGTTAAATAAAGGAAAGTCAAGTAGACTAATTAAATTGATCCTCGAGTTCCAGTCAACTTTTAGAGCGATCCAAATTAATTAGCAATTGCCAAATTCAACCACTGCTGAGTTTGATAACTCAAGTATCACCAATTAATTAACCAAAGCCAAAAGGGAAAATAAATCATAAATAAAGTAGAACAATCATGAGTCTGAAATACCTCAAATTATATTAACTAAGAAAATCCTAACATGAATGGTTCATAAGCCAATTGGGCAACATCAATCAAATACACATAAAAATCATCAGAGTAAATAAAAATAGAAGAGAAACATAGAATATTGAACCTGGTATAAAGAAACAATCCTAATGACTAAAAGAAATCCTAAATCCTAAGATAAATCATAATCCTAAGAGAGAGGAGAGAACCTCTCTCTCTAAAAACTACATCTAAATCCTAAAACTATGTATGAATGTATGTTATGATGATCCTCCATGAATGAGTGGATTCTCCCAATTTATAGCCTTTAATCTGTGTTCTCTTGGCTTGGATCTGGGCCAAAAAAGGTCTAAAAGTCGCTGGGGCCGACTTCTACAAATTCTGCAGAGCGTGCACGTCACACGTCCGCGTGGGTCACGCGGTCGCGTCATCTGGAGTTTTGCTCTTCCACGCGGGCGCGTCAGTCATGCGTCCGCGTTAGTTGTGTTTCGCGAGTCACGCGTTCGCGTCATCCATGCGCTCGCGTCGATGCTCTTTGCGCTAAGCACGCGTCCGCGTGGGTCATGTGTTCGCGTCGCTTCTAGTTTTTTCAAAAACTCCAATTTGTGCTTTCCTTCCATTTTTGTATGTTTCCTTTCCATCCTTTAAGTCATTCCTGCCCTATAAAATCTGAAAGTACTCAACACACAAATCACGGCATCGAATGGTAATAAAGGATAATTAAATTTAATATTTTTAAAGCATAGCAAACATGTTTTCTCATATGTCATATCATAAGGAAGGAATTGTAAAACCATGCAAATTCATATGAATAAGTAGGTGAAGAGTAGATAAAATCATTCAATTTAAGCACAAGATATATCATAAAATAGTGGTTTATCAGTCTCACCTTGGAACCTTGCTAAGCCAATGAGTCAAGAATTGCTACAACATCAATTAAGGGACCATTGAACCAAGGTTGGACAGAATTGGTATGAGTCTTTTGTGACAGAAACAAGGTTGGAACTTGCATGGAACCTTGTTTTTCTGTGGAACTTGAACTGGGTGACATTGTAATGATACGAAGGGAGTGAAAGTGGAGGACTTGGTTTTGCATAAGTGTGGGGAAGAAGAGGAATGTGTGTTTGGTTATTGTGAATGAGAAAGGAAGAGAAGACGAATCTGTGTTTGGTTACCTTTTTTTAAAATTTTTGTTTAAGGGCAAAATTGTCCGAAAAATTTTATTTATGGACAAAAGGACGATTTTATAACGTTTTGTAACGTTGGAGATAATTTTAATAACAAAAAAAGATCGGAGATGAATTTGATTTTCACCCCAGACCTTAGGGATGAAAATAGTACTTAACCCTTCCAATTGTTTTAATCGTTGATTTCAATTAATATATATTTTATATATTTTTTGTAATTCAGATCAATGGTTAAAACAACTGAAATATTTGGTGTTTCTAGTACACTTAAAACTCTTCCCAAGTTATTTTGTCTCGCTAAATACGAAATAATGCAGAGTTATTAAATTGACTAGTTTCTACACACATGAATTATGTGAGTACATCTAAAATAGTGTATTATATATTATATACTTTTAATAAAATAAAATATTTTTATTAAAGAATAAATGACCATTTGTACCCATGAGAGATGAAAACTCTGACATTTGTACCCATGATAGCTTAAAACTAAACTTATACCCATGATATATGGCCACCATGTGACAAAAGTCTCCCTGGCTTGGATCTGAGCTTAGTTCGTGAGAATCTGATCCTAGGTGGCACTCCCACCCCCTAAAGCCATATCTTACGTGGATTTGAACGTTGGTATATGAGAGGGGGGAAGGTTGAACGCATAAAATCGAAACCCTAGGTAGCTTCCTCCTCCAATACAAACCATACTCCAGGAAATCGATGCTTGTTGAATCTCATTGAGTGTGAAGTGCACCCACGGTGATAAAGAATTAGCTCATACCCCCCAATGTCTTTCCGTAGATTTATCTCTGCTACAAATGATGACAGCCGCAATAGTTCTTCAAGTTAGAAGAAGATGAAGGCGAAGAAGCTGGACAGCAGATGCTTCTGTGGCATAGAGGTTGCATTGATGGAGTCTGGCACGAATACGAATCCTAATAGATGATTCATCAGATGTCCTCTATGGGCAGTAATGGCCAGACACTGTTGGAGTGCAAGTGAAAAAGTTTTCTTTGAATTTAAGTTGACCAATGGGTTCGTTTGTTTTGTTTTGTTAGACAAGAGACTGCAAATATTTTGTATGGGTTGATGAAATAGAAGAAGGATGGGAGTGCATAGCAAAATGTTTGGCCAAATGACATTTGGAGACATCTTATGCAAGGAATGATGATGGGTTCACTATCACTGAACCTGAGGAAAATCAGCAAGCACCGTCAATTCTGGCGAGAAAGATAGACAAATTTAGGTCTGAAATTAGGGCTGAAACTAGGGGAATTAGAGTGTTGCTTTTATGCATTGCGTTGGGGGTTGCATTTTGTTTGATGGGTGAGATGTATTTCGAAATGAAAATGTAAAATTTGTATGGAGTTGGGGTCTTTGTAAATCATGAGAGAGTGAAGTATTTCTTGATTTTGACATAGACACTTTGAATCTGTTGCTGCCATGTAAGTTCCTTTTGATAAAGTTTTTTGCTAGGCACATGGATATGCACATGAATTTATGTTTTCTACTTAAAGAATCATAATTAAGCTGAATCTATGATTTAGAAACGTGATGGTTATGGTTATGAATTATAAAATCAGAAGTAGGTGCTGTTCGAATAATGATAATGTTAACCATAAAAGAGTTGGGAACAGTTATACATAGATGCTGCAACTTAAAGCATAACCTGAAAACCAGCATAACTAACTCAACAAGTGGACTAACCATGAAAATGCATAACAAAAAAACATAGTTGATTACAGCAAGAATAGCAGAACACAGTTAGAACAACCAAAATAGCACTGTTGATTACACCAAAATAGTAAACTAAACCAACCAGTACCCAACCATAAGTAGTCTATCAGCAAAGTTGATTACATCAAAATATCAAAATACAGTCAAGACACAGTCTATGACATTGGTGTTTAGTTACTGCTCCCGCTTGAGACACCATATTTGACTGCGCTTGATGCACCTCTCCTGCCTCGACCTCTTCCTTCACCTATGCCTCTAACAGTTGTGCCTCAACCTCTATAACTTCCAGCCACACCAGGTGTCAGTATGAACTGCATGAACCGTGTGGCTGTCCCTGCACTAGCTCCTTGTAGTGGATGAGGGGTTATTTGAGAGTTGTGCGTGGAAGGGGTTGTGGATGGATTCTTGGGAGAAGGTGCAGATGCTTGTGGTGTATGTGCAGTCAGGGGAGGTCGCTTGACACTTCTCCATTTAGGTTGTTTCTTGGCTGCTCCACTGGTTGTTTGAGTCTACGGCTGTGTGCTTGCTAGTGGTGGCATCGGGGGAGGTTGCTGGATTCCAAAGAAGAACCAAGGCAAATGTATTAGTGATTAAACAAGTGTAATTAAGGAAATGAATAACGTTATGAACTAACCTGTGCAGGTTGGGGGTGCTGTGGAACCATTTCCTACTTCAGTTGTTGCTGCTTCAGCCTCTGTAGCTTCTAATGTCTCATCATAGTACATTTTAGCCAGCATATCCTCGTCCTCATCACTTGCAGGGACTTGGGGTGCAGCACTCCCTTCACCCATTGGTTCATTGCTCTTCTTACAGCTTCTCTTGTTGTGACCAGGCTACGTAAAATAGGTAATAATTAAAATGTGGCACACATGAAGTTAAACAGCTGTGATAATATACTGAACACACCTAGAGGCAGTATTTGCATACAATGGTGCCAATCCTCCTCTTTGTTCTATGAGGGTCACTCTTCTCTTTAGGGGCATCGTTTCTTTTGTCTCTCTTGGTTGAAGGTCTTCCGATTGGTGTTTTGTACCAGAGTGGCAGAATAGGTAGGGTGTCAAGGTACTCCCAGAACTTTTGGCTTGGAACTGGGCGCATTGAAGTCTGATATGCAGCATTATAAGCACCCATCGTGAGCCAGTTATGTGCATACTCTTCGGGTGTGCTGTTTTGGTAAGCTAAAGCATCACATGCATGTCTACAAGGTAGCCCAGTCAGTTGCCAGAGTATACAACTGCAAGTACCTTTGCCCATGTCCGCACTGACCTTCATGGGAAGACATTGAACTTCATATACATTTCTTGCGACATCTCCGGTAGGAAGGGGTCTCCATTTGTTGCTCTCTCTCTTTTCCCTTTCTAATCTGCTCTGTTGAGTAGGAGCTAACCTTCCACTATACCTAACCAAAGCCTTTTTATTCCTTGCCATAATTCGCATTACGTAGCACCTCACTTCTTCCAGCATGGTTATAATCGGTTTCTCCCTCATCTTCTTCACTTTGGCATTAAACACCTCACAGTTATTATTGGTGTAGTTGTCCATCTTAGGGTATTCACTAAAATGTGCTCTGCTCCACTATTTCGAACTAATCTTGTCCAAGTATTCCCAAGCCCCGACATTTATCCTTTTTAGCCTATCCATTGTAGCATTGAAGTTCTGTGTTGTAGCGGCCTTAGCACATGACCACATACACTTCTTCAGCTGCAAGTCACTCTATTTCTTGCGAAAGTTTTGCCATATATGCATGGCATAGAACCTGTGGTTGGTGATGAGCGGATAATTTATACGCTTTTTGGCATTGTTTTTAGGTAGTCTTTAGTAAGTTCAAGCTACTTTTAGGGATGTTTTCATTAGTTTTTATGTTAAATTCACATTTCTAGACTTTACTATGAGTTTGTGTGTTTTTCTATGATTTCAGGTAAATTCTGGCTGAAATTGAGGGACTTGAGCAAAACTCTGAAAAAGGCTGACAAAAGGACTGCTGATGCTGTTGGAATCTGACCTCCCTGCACTCGAAATGGATTTTCTGGAGCTACAGAACTCCAAATGGCGCTCTCTCATCGGCGTTGGAAAGTAAACATCCATAGCTTTCCAGCAATATATAATAGCCCATATTTTATTCGGGAATTGACGACGTAACTTGGCGTTGAACGCCAAGTACATGCTGCTGTCTGGAGTTAAACGCCAGAAACACGTCATGATCCGGAGTTGAATGCCCAAAACACGCTATAACTTGGAGTTCAACTCCAAGAAAAGCCTCAGCTTGTGGATAGATCAAGCTCAGCTCAAGCATACACCAAGTGGGCCCCAGAAGTGGATTTATGCATCAATTACTTACTCATGTAAACCCTAGTAGCTAGTTTATTATAAATAGGACTTTTTACTAGTGTATTAGATATCTCTGGACGCCTAGTCCGTAGACCATGGGGGCTGGCCATTTGGCCATGCCTGAACCTTTTACTTATGTATTTTCAACGGCGGAGTTTCTACACACCATAGATTAAGGGTGTGGAGCTCTGCTGTACCTCAAGTTTCAATACAATTACTATTACTTTTTATTCAATTCTCTTTTATTCTTATTCCAAGATATACGTTGCACTTCAACTTGATGAATGTGATGATCCGTGACACTCATCATCATTCTCACCCATGAACGCGCGTGACTGACAACCACTTCCGTTCTACTTTAGGCCGGGCGCATATCTCTTAGATTCCCCAACAGAATCTTCGTGGTATAAGCTAGATAGATGGTGGCATTCATGGGGATCCGGAAAGTCTAACCTTGTCTGTGGTATTCCGAGTAGGATCCTGGGGATCCGGAAAGTCTAACCTTGTCTGTGGTATTCCGAGTAGAATTCCGGTATTGAATGACTGTGACGAGCTTCAAACTCCTGAAGGCTGTGCGTGATGACAAACGCAAAAGAATCAAGGGATTCTACTCTAACCTGATTGAGAACCGACAGATGATTAGCGGTGCTGTGACAGAGCATTTGGACCATTTTCACTGAGAGGATGGGATGTAGCTATCAACAAGGGTGATGCCTCCAGACGATTAGCCGTGCAGTGACAGCGCATAAGACCATTTTCCCGAGAGGATTAAAAGTAGCCATTGATGATGGTGATGCCCTACATACAGCTTGCCATGGAAAGGAGTAAGAAGAATTGGATGAAAGCAACAAGAAAGTAGAGATTCAAAAGGAGCACAGCATCTCCAAACGCCTATCTGAAATTCCCACTATTGATTTACATAAGTATTTCTATCCTTTTTTTATTTTCTATTTATTATTAATTTTCGAAACCCATAACCATTTAATCTGCCTAACTGAGATTTACAAGGTAACCATAGCTTGCTTCATACCAACAATCTCTGTGGGATCGACCCTTACTCACGTAAGGTATTACTTGGATGACCCAGTACACTTGCTGGTTAAGTTGAACGGAGTTGTGAGCTTCTCTAATAGTGCCTGGAACTCTTGTATCACAATTTTGTCCACCAAGTTTTTGGCGCCGTTGCCGGGAATTGTTCGAGTATGGACAACTGACGGTTCATCTTGTTGCTCAGATTAGGTAATTTTCTTTTCAAAATTTTTTTCAAAAATCTTTTTCAAAATTTTTCTTTTCTTTTTTCGTTTTTCCAAACTTTATTTTTGAAAAAATTAATAAAAATACAAAAAAAAATCATAAAATCATAAAAAACCAAAAATATTTTGTGTTCTTGTTTGAGTCTTGAGTAAATTTTTAAGTTTGGTGTCAATTGCATGTTTTTAAAAATTTATGCATTATTTTCGAAAAATTCCATGCATTCATAGTGTTCTTCATGATCTTCAAGTTGTTCTTGACAAGTCTTCTTGTTTGATCTTGATGTTTTCTTGTTTTGTGTTGTTTGTTGTTTTTCATATGCATTTTTCGTTTGTTAAAGTCCATGCATTAAAGATTTCTAAGTTTGGTGTCTTGCATGTTTTCTTTGCATCAAAAATTTTTCAAAAATATGTTCTTGATGTTCATCATGATCTTCAAAGTGTTCTTGGTGTTCATCTTGACATTCATAGTGTTCTTGCATGCATCTTGTGTTTTGATCCAAAATTTTTATGTTTTGGGTCATATTTGTGTTTTTCTCTCTCATAATTAAAATATTCAAAAATCAAAAAAAATATCTTTTCCTTATTTTTCTCCAAATTTTCGAAAATTTGAGTTGACTTAGTCAAAAAATTTTAAAAATTAGTTGTTTCTTATAAGTTAAGTCAAATTTTCAATTTTAAAAATCTTATCTTTTCAAAATCTCTTTCAAAAATCACATCTTTTTCAATTTTTTTTGTAATTTTTGAAATTTTAAAAATTTATTTTCAAAATCTTTTTCTTATCTTTATATCATATTTTCAAAATTACACTAACAATTAATGTGATTGATTCAAAAATTTGAAGTTTGTTACTTTCTTGTTAAGAAAGGTTCAATCTTTAAGTTCTAGAATCTTATCTTGAAGTTTCTTGTTAGTGAAGTAATTAATTTTAAATTTAAAAATTAAATCTTTTTATCTTTTATCTTATCTTTTTCAAAAATTTTATCTTTTTCAAAATTTGATTTCAAAATTTCTTATCTAACATATTATCTTCTTATCTTTTCAAATTTGATTTTAATATCTTTTTCAACTAACTCTTCGACTTCTTGTTTGTTTCTTATCTTTTTCAAAACCACCTAACTACTTTTCCCTCTCTAATTTTCGAAAATATCTCATCTCTTTTTCAAAAATTCTTTTTGTTTTAAATTTTAATTTTAATCTTATCTTATTTCTAATTTTCGAAAATTACTAACACTTTTTTTTAAATTATTTTTGAATTCTCTTCTTCTTTACTTCTTCTATTTAATTATTTAATTACTAACACTTCTCTTCACCTCTCTTCATCTAAAAAATCTGAACCCAATCTATCCCTTGTGTTTGGATTCTTCACTTTTCTTTCTTTTATCCCCTTCTTTTTCTACAAACATAAAGGAATCTCTATACTACGACATAGAGGATTCCTCTTTCTTTTCTTATTTTCTTCTCTTTCATATGAACAGGAACAAGGATAAAGGCACTCTTGTTGAAATTGATCCAGAACCTGAAAGGACTCTGAAGAGAAAATTAAGAGAAGCTAAGTTACAACAATCTAAAGGTAACCTTTCAGAAACATTAGAACAAGAGAAGGAGATGGCAGCCGAAAATAATAATAATGCAAGGAGAATGCTTGGTGACTTCACAAAGCCAACATCCAAATTTGATGGAAGAAGCATCTCCATTCCTGCCATTGGAGCCAACAACTTTGAGCTGAAACCTCAGCTAGTTGCCTTAATGCAACAAAACTGCAAGTTTTATAGACTTCCATCTGAAGATCCTTACCAGTTTTTAACTGAGTTCTTGCAGATTTGTGAGACTGTAAAGACGAATGGAGTTGATCCTGAAGTCTACAGACTCATGCTTTTCCCTTTTGCTGTAAGAGATAGAGCTAGAATATGGTTGGATTCACAACCTAAGGATAGCCTGGACTCCTGGGATAAGCTGGTCACTGCCTTCTTGGATAAATTCTTTCCTCCTCAAAAGCTGAGCAAGCTGAGAGTGGATGTTCAGACCTTCAAGCAAAAAGATGGTGAATCCCTCTATGAAGCTTGGGAAAGATACAAGCAGCTGACCAAAAGGTGTCCATCTGTCATGTTTTCAGAATGGACCATATTAGATATATTCTATTATGGTCTATCTGAATTTTCAAAAATGTCATTGGACCATTCTGCAGGTGGATCTATTCACCTAAAGAAAACGCTTGAAGAGGCTCAAGAACTCATTGACATGGTTGCAAATAACTAATTCATGTACACTTCTGAGAGGAATTCCGTGAATAATGGGACGCCTCAGAGGAAGGGAGTTCTTGAAATTGATGCTCTGAATGCCATATTGGCTCAGAACAAAGTGTTGACTCAGCAAGTCAACATGATCTCTCAAAGTCTGAATGGATGGCAAAATGCATCCAACAGTACTAAAGAGGCAGCTTCTGAAGAAGCTTATGATCCTGAGAACCCTGCAATGGCAGAGGTCAATTACATGGGTGAACCTTATGGAAACACCTATAATTCATCATGGAGAAATCATCCAAATTTCTCATGGAAGGATCAACAAAAGCCTCAACAAGGCTTTAACAATGGTGGACGCAATAGGCTGAGCAATAGCAAGCCTTTCCCATCATCTTCTCAGCAACAGACAGAGAATTCTGAACAAAACACTTCTAATTTATCCAATCTAGTCTCTGATCTGTCAAAGGCCACTTTCAGTTTCATCACTGAAACAAGATCCTCCATCAGAAATCTGGAGGCACAAGTGGGCCAGCTGAGTAAGAAAGTCATTGAAACTCCTCCCAGTATTCTCCCAAGTAATACAGAAGAGAATCCAAAAGGAGAGTGCAAGGCCATTGATATAATCAATATGGCTGAATGCACAAGGGAGGAGGAGGACAAAAATCCTAGTAAGGAAGACCTCCTGGGACGTCCCTCAAGCAAGAGGGAGTTTCCTATTAAGGATCCAAAGGAATCTGAGGCTCATACAGAGACCATAGAGATTCCATTAAATCTCCTTCTGCCATTCATGAGCTCTGAAGACTATTCTTCCTCTGAAGAGGATGAAGATGTGACTGGAGAGCAAGTTGCTCAATATTAGGAGCTATCATGAAGCTGAATGCCAAGTTGTTTGGCAATGAGACTTGGGAAAGTGAACCTCCCTTGCTCATTAATGAACTAGATACTTGGATTCAGAAAATTTTACCTCAAAAGAGAGAAGATCCTGGCAAGTTCTTAATACCTTGTACCATAGGCACCATGACCTTTGAAAAGGCTCTATGTGATCTAGGGTCAGGGATAAATCTTATGCCACTCTCTGTAATGGAGAAGATGGGGATCATTGAGGTACAACCTGCCTTGTTCACATTACAATTGGCAGACAAGTCATTGAGACAAGCTTATGGAATAGTAGAGGACGTGTTAAGTAAAGGTTGAAGGCCTTTACATCCCTACTGATTTGATAATCTTAGACACTAGGAAGGAAGATGATGAATGCATCATCCTTGGAAGATCTTTCCTAGCCACAGCAGGAGCTGTGATAGATGTCAACAGAGGTAAACTATTCCTTCAATTGAATGGGGACTACCTTGTGTTTAAGGCACATGGCCATCCCTCTGTGACAAAAGAGAGTAAACATGAAGAGCTTCTCTCAGTTCAGAGTCAAGAAGAGCCCCCACAGTCAAACTCTAAGTTTGGTGTTGTGAGGCCACAACCAAACTCTAAGTTTGGTGTTAAGACCCCATATCCAAACTCTAAGTTTGGTGTTGGGACTATACAACATTGACCTAATCACCTTTGTGGCTCTGATGAGCGGATAATTTATACGCTTTTTGGCATTGTTTTTAGGTAGTTTTTAGTAAGTTCAAGCTACTTTTAGGGATGTTTTTATTAGTTTTTATGTTAAATTCACATTTCTGGACTTTACTATGAGTTTGTGTGTTTTTCTGTGATTTCAGGTAATTTCTGGCTGAAATTGAGGGATTTGAGCAAAA
Source organism: Arachis hypogaea (assembly GCF_003086295.3). Lineage (NCBI taxonomy): Eukaryota > Viridiplantae > Streptophyta > Magnoliopsida > Fabales > Fabaceae > Arachis > Arachis hypogaea. Next base: position 62,748,798 of record NC_092036.1, read on the forward strand.
CTCTGATAAAGGCTGACAAAAGGACTGCTGATGCTGTTGGAATCTGACCTCCGTGCACTCGAAATAGATTTTCTGGAGCCACAGAACTCCAATTGGAACGCTTTCAACGGCGTTTGAAAGTAGACATCCAGAGCTTTTCAACAATATATAATAGTCTATACTTTCTTCGGAAATTGACGACGTAACTTGGCGTTGAACGCCAAGTACATGCTGCTGTCTGGAGTTAAACGCCAAAAAAACGTCATGATCCGGAGTTGAACGCCCAAAACACGTTATAACTTGGAGTTCAACTCCACGAAAAGTCTCAGCTCGTGGATAGATCAAGCTCAGCCCAAGCATACACCAAGTGGGCCCCAGAAGTGGATTTATGCATCAATTACTTACTCATGTAAACCCTAGTAGCTAGTTTAGTATAAATAAGACTTTTTACTAGTGTATTAGTCGTCTTTTGACCACGTTTCATCTTTGGTCTCAGTTTTGTATTATTCTTCATCTTAAGAGGCTATTGATCATGTTTTAGGGGGCTGGCCATTCGGCCATGCCTGAACCTTTTACTAATATATTTTCAACAGTGGAGTTTCTGCACACCATAGATTAAGGGTGTGGAGCTCTGCTGTACCTCAAGTTTCAATACAATTATTATTACTTTCTATTCAATTCTCTTCTATTCTTATTCCAAGATATACGTTACACTTAACTTTGATGAATGTGATGATCCGTGACACTCATCATCATTCTCACCTATGAACGCGCGTGACTGACAACCACTTCCGTTCTACTCTAGGCCGGGCGCATATCTCTTAGATTGCCCAACAGAATCTTCGTGGTATAAGCTAGATAGATGGCAGCATTCATGAGGATCCGGAAAGTCTAAACCTTGTCTATGGTATTCCGAGTAGGATTCTGGGATTGAATGACTGTGACGAGCTTCAAACTCCTGAAGGCTGGGCGTGATGACAAGCGCAAAAGAATCAAGGGATTCTATTCCAACCTGATATAGAACCGATAGATGATTAGCCGTGCTGTGACAGAGCATAGGAATGTTTTCACTGAGAGGATGGGATGTAGCCATTGATAACGGTGATGCCCTACATACAGCTTGCCATGGAAAGGAGTAGGAAGGATTGGATGAATGTAATAAGAAAATAGAGATACGAGATGAGCACAACATCTTCACACGCTTATCTGAAATTCCCACTATTAATTTACATAAGTATTTCTATCCCTTTTAATTTCTATTTATTAATTAATTTTTGAACTCACCATAAACCATTTTAATCTGCCTAACTGAGATTTACAAGGTGACCATAGCTTGCTTCATACCAACAATCTCTGTGGGATCGACCCTTACTCACGTAAGGTATTACTTGATGACCCAGTACACTTGCTCGTAAAGTTGAACGGAGTTATGATCACACCAGGGATTATTAAGATCCCAATTTATCACACCATGATCTCTTTGGGGTATTTTTGATTTCACACGAATACAAAGAGACCAACTTTGAGGATCACAATTTCGTCCACCAGGCTCCATGAGAGCCACTGTCAAGCTATTGACATTAAAGAAGCGCTTGTTGGGAGGCAACTCAATTTTATTTATCTAATTTTTATTTTATTGTTATTTTGTGTTTTATTAGGTACATGATCATGAGGAGTCACGAAAAAAACATAAAAATTAAAAACAGAATCAAAAATAGCAGAATAAAAATCACACCCTGGAGGAAGCACAGACTGACGTTCAACGCCAGTAAGAATCATCTGGCTGGCATTCAACGCCAGAACAGAGCATGAATCTGGCGCTGAACGCCAGAAACAAGCAACATTCTGGTGTTTGAATGCCAGGAATGTGCCTAGAGGAAAAGCTGGCGCTGAACGCCAGAAACATGTTACATGTGGGCGTTGAACGCCCAGAATGTGCACCACTCGGCGTTTAAACACCAGAATGGTGTGCAAAGACATTTTACATGCCTATTTGGTGCATGGATGGAATTCCTTGACATCTCAGGATCTGTGGACCCCACAGGATCCCCACCTAACACATTCCCACCTTACCTCCTAATCCTATTTTACTCTTCCCCATGTCACACTTCCCAAAAACCCTTCACCAATCACCTCAATCTCTCTTCCCAATCACCTATTCACCACTCACATCCACCCACTCTTCCCCATAAACCCCACCAACCTTCAAATTCAAATTTTCTTTCCCACCCAATCCCACCCTAAATGGCCGAACCTACCCTCTCCCTTTTCCCTATATATACCCTTCCATTCTACTTCATTTTCACACCACACAACCCCCTCTTCCATACCTTGGCCGAATATACACTTACCCTTCTCCTCCATATTCTCTTCTTCTTCTTCTTCTCTTCTTTCTTCTATTGCTCGAGGGCGAGCCATATTTTAAGTTTGGTGTGGTAAAAGCATAAGCTTGTTGTTTTTCCATTACCATCAACGGCACCTAAGGCCGGAGAATCCTCTAGAAAAGGAAAAGGGAAGACAAAAGCTTCCACCTCCGAGTCATGGGAGATGGAAAGATTCATCTCCAAGAGCCATCAAGACCACTTCTATGATGTTGTGGCAAAGAAGAAGGTGATCCCTGAGGTCCCTTTCAAGCTCAAGAAAAATGAGTATCCGGAGATCCGACATGAGATCCGAAGAAGAGGTTGGGAAGTCCTAACCAACCCCATGCAACAAGTCAAAATCTTAATGGTTCAAGAGTTCTATGCCAATGCATGGATCACTAGGAACCATGATAAAAGTATGAACCCAAGTCCAAAGAATTATCTCACAATGGTTCGGGGGAAATACTTAGATTTTAGTCCAGAAAATGTGAGGTTGGCATTCCACTTGCCCATGATGCAAGAAGATGAACGCCCCTACACTAGAAGGGTCAACTTTAATCAAAGGTTGGACCAAGTCCTTACAGACATATGTGTGGAAGGAGCTCAATGGAAGAGAGACTCTAAAGGCAAGCCAGTTCAACTAAGAAGACTGGACCTCAAGCCTGTGGCTAGAGGATGGTTGGAGTTCATTCAACGCTCCATCATTCCCACTAGCAACCGATCTGAAGTTACTGTGGATCGGGCCATCATGATTCATAGCATCATGATTGGAGAGGAAGTAGAAGTTCATGAGGTCATCTCCAATGAAATCTACAAAATAGCCGACAAGCCCTCCACCATGGCAAGGCTAGCTTTTCCTCACCTTATTTGCCATCTATGTTACTCAGCTGGAGTTATCATAGAAGGAGACATCTCCATTGAAGAGGATAAGCCCATCACCAAGAAGAGGATGGAGCAAGCAAGAGAGACCCTTCACGGTTCTCAAGAGATGCATGAGGAAGATTATCATCAAGAAATCCCTGAGATGCCTCAAGGGATGCACTTTCCTCCCAACAACTATTGGGAACAACTCAACACTTCCCTAGAAGATTTGAGCCACAATGTTGAACAATTAAGGGTGGAACATCATGAGCACTCCATCATTCTCCATGAAATAAGAGAAGATCAAAGAGCAATGAGGGAGGAGCAACAAAGGCAAGGAAGGGACATAGAAGAGCCTAAGGACATTGTTGGTCCTTCAAGAAGAAGACGCCACTAAGGTGGATTCATTCCTTGTTCTTATTTCTTTCTGCTTTTCGGTTTTTATGTTGTGTTCATTTATGTTTTGTGTCTCTACTTCATGATCATTAGTGTTTAGTAACTATGTCTTAAAGTTATGAATAATTCCATTAATCCTTCACCTCTCTTAAATGAAAAATGTTTTTAATCAAAAGAACAAGAAGTACATGAATTTCGAATTTATCCTTGAATTTAGTTCAATTATATTGATGTGGTGACAATACTTTTTGTTTTCTGAATGAATGCTTGAACAGTGCATATTTTTGATCTTGTTGTTTATGAATGTTAAAACTGTTGGCTCTTGAAAGAATGATGAACAAAGAGAAATGTTATTGACAATCTGAAAAATCATGAAAATTGATTCTTGAAGCAAGAAAAAGTAGTGAAAAGTAAAAAGCTTGCGAAAAAAAATTGGCGAAAAAAATAGAAAGAAAAAGAAAAAGCAAGCAAAAAAAGCCAATAGCCCTTAAAACCAAAAGGCAAGGGTAAAAAGGATCCAAGGCTTTGAGCATCAATGGATAGGAGGGCCCAAGGAAATAAAATCCAGGCCTAAGCGGCTAAATCAAGCTGTCCCTAACCATGTGCTTGTGTCATGCAGGTCCAAGTGAAAAGCTTGAGACTGAGTGGTTAAAGTCGTGATCAAAAGCAAAAGAGTGTGCTTAAGAGCACTGGACACCTCTAACTGGGGACTCTAGCAAAGCTGAGTCACAATCTGAAAAGGTTCACCCAGTCATGTGTCTGTGGCATTTATGTATCCGGTGGTAATACTGGAAAACAAAGTGCTTAGGGCCACGGCCAAGACTCATAAAAGTAGCTGTGTTCAAGAATCAACATGCTTAACTAGGAAAGTCAATAACACTATCCGAAATTCTAAGTTCCTAGAGAAGCCAATCATTCTAAACTTCAAAGGAAAAAGTGAGATGCCAAAACTGTTCAGAAGCAAAAAGCTACAAGTCCCGCTCATCTAATTAGAATTAATATTCATTGATATTTTGGAATTTATAGTATATTCTCTTCTTTTTATCCTATTTGATTTTCAGTTGCTTGGGGACAAGCAACAATTTAAGTTTGGTGTTGTGATGAGCGGATAATTTATACGCTTTTTGGCATTATTTTTAGGTAGTTTTTAGTAAGTTCAAGCTACGTTTAGGGATGTTTTCATTAGTTTTAATGTTAAATTTACATTTCTGGACTTTACTATGAGTTTGTGTGTTTTTCTGTGATTTCAGGTAAATTCTGGCTGAAATTGAGGGACTTGAGCAAAACTCTGAAAAAGGATGACAAAAGGACTGCTGATGCTGTTGGAATCTGACCTCCCTGCACTCGAAATGGATTTTCTGGAGCTACATAACTCCAAATGGCTCGCTCTCAACAGCGTTGGAAATTAGACATCCAGAGCTTTCCGTCAATATATAATAGTCCATATTTTATTCGGGAATTGACAACGTACGTTGGCGTTGAACGCCAAGTACATGCTACTGTCTGGAGTTAAACGCCAGAAACACGTCATGATCCGGAGTTGAACGCCCAAAACACGCTATAACTTGGAGTTCAACTCCAAGAAAAGCCTCAGCTCGTGGATAGATCAAGCTCAGCCCAAGCATACACCAAGTGGGCCCCAGAAGTGGATTTATGCATCAATTACTTACTCATGTAAACCCTAGTAGCTAGTTTATTATAAATAGGACTTTTTACTAGTGTATTAGATATCTCTGGACGCCTAGTCCTTAGACCATGGGAGCTGGCCATTCTGCCAGGCCTGAACCTTTTACTTATGTATTTTCAACGGCGGAGTTTCTACACACATAGATTAAGGGTGTGGAGCTCTGCTGTACCTCAAGTTTCAATACAATTACTATTACTTTTTATTCAATTCTCTTTTATTCTTATTCCAAGATATACGTTGCACTTCAACTTGATGAATGTGATGATCCGTGACACTCATCATCATTCTCACCTATGAACGCGCGTGACTGACAACCACTTCCGTTCTACTTTAGGCCGGGCGCATATCTCTTAGATTCCCCAACAGAATCTTTGTGGTATAAGCTAGATAGATGGCGGCATTCATGGGAATCCGGAAAGTCTAACCTTGTCTGTGGTATTCCGAGTAGGATCCTGGGGATCCAGAAAGTCTAACCTTGTCTGTGGTATTTCGAGTAGGATTCCGGTATTGAATGACTGTGACGAGCTTCAAACTCCTGAAGGCTGGGCGTGATGACAAACGCAAAAGAATCAAGGGATTCTACTCCAACCTGATTGAGAAACCGACAGATGATTAGCCGTGCTGTGACAGAGCATTTGGACCATTTTCACTGAGAGGATGGGATGTAGCTATCAACAAGGGTGATGCCTCCAGACGATTAGCCGTGCAGTGACAGCGCATAGGACCATTTTCCTGAGAGGATTAAAAGTAGCCATTGATGATGGTGATGCCCTACATACAGCTTGCCATGGAAAGGAGTAAGAAGAATTGGATGAAAGCAACAAGAAAGTAGAGATTCAAAAGAAGCACAGCATCTCCATACGCCTATCTGAAATTCCCACTATTGATTTACATAAATATTTCTATCCTTTTTTTATTTTCTATTTATTATTAATTTTCGAAACCCATAACCATTTAATCTGCCTAACTGAGATTTACAAGGTGATCATAGCTTGCTTCATACCAACAATCTCTGTGGGATCGACCCTTACTCACGTAAGGTATTACTTGGATGACCCAGTACACTTGCTGGTTAAGTTGAACGGAGTTGTGAGCTTCTCTAACAGTGCCTGGAACTCTTGTATCACAATTTCGTCCACCAGTTGGCGTTTGGGTATATTTTTTGGACAACAGGTATTAACTCCTATAGGTATACATTAATATAAACAGCTTTCAATATATGAGACTCTAAAGGACAAGAATTTTGCAATGTACGACAGACTTCATGCTTCAATGTATAAACAGCTAGAGTCATACATCAATGACAAAAATAGTGCAAACTTGAATAATCATACTTCAACAATAGTCAATAGTTATCAATTATCATAGTTCAATAATAATCAGCTCTAATCATACTTCAACAATGTGCATCTAAACCTAGTTCAATAATGAAGCATCTAAACCTATTTCAGAATTACTGTAATCAACTATCGAATAATGATGCGTAAAAATGAGAATTTACGTATAACCGGCAAGTATACCGGGTCGTATCAAGTAATAAGACTCACAAAGAGTGAGGTCGATCCCACGAGGATTGGTAGATTAAGCAACTTTAGTTAAATGGTAAGTTTAGTCAAGCTAACATGATTTTTGATTTTATGAGCAATGTGACTTTTGAACATAATGACAGGAATTTAAATGGCAATTAAGAACAAGAATATAGAAATAAAATGGAAGTAAATAACTGAAACTTAAATTGCAAGAAACTTAAATAACATCAAAGATAAATGGCAAGGAATTAAAGGGTGCAGAAATTTAAAGAACATAAGAGTAAATGGCAAGAAGTAGATGAACAGAATGTAAATAACAAGAGTAGTAAATAGACAGAATGTAGAAAGGGATTGGGAAATGGGTAATCAAATAACTAGAGCAAGAGAAATGAGAATTAATGATAGAGAGGATCATTAGGGATTAGAGATGTTAGTTTTCATGAATTGATGTTAGTCAAATCCTTCTCAATCTTGGGTATAGATCTATGGCAAGTGGGTGATTGGATCCCAATCTCTTGGTGATTCAATCTCTCTCAACATAACCAACTGCCACTCTCGTGATCTAATTGTTCATGAGAAGAGATGAAGCTCAAATCTATCCAGCCACACAATTCCTATAATCTCAACCAAGGAGAGTTACATCTCACATACTAACCAAGGTATATTGATTAAAGAAATCATGAAAGGATGAACTCTAAACTGAATTATGTGGCTCATTCCTCAAATTCACCACATAATTCATATAGATTAACCCCTCTCTCGATGGTGGTTGAATCTTTGAAGATCAAGAGTCTCCTCTTTAGATCAACCACTAGAATTGAGGATGAGAAGATGGGTTCACCAATTCATTCTAACAAACAGAGCTCCTCCCCCTAATGAAAGTGGGGTTTAGTGAGTCATTGCTCCAATTTCATCAACAATTGCCATGAACAAAAATTAAACTAAGTATAAAGGAAGAAGAAGAAGAATGAAGTGCTTAAAACTTGAAGATGAAGAAGAAAAATTCCAATAGAAAACCAAAGATGAGCATTCCGGGCATCCTCCCGGAAGTGCTAACAAGTAAAAGTGCTCAAAATATGAAAAAGTTCTAAGTGTCAAAAAGTGTGTAAAAGTGTAAAAGTCCCCTCAAAGTACAAACTCAATCTCTATTTATACTAGTCCTAAAGATCTTCAAGTGGGTTAGCAAGATGGGCTTCCTCTTTGTTGAATTCTTGGTTCAATTGATGAAGTTTCTGGCCTTTGTGAGGAATAGGGGAAGTGGAGCAAGTTGGCACCAATTCTGGCCCATTGAGGGCGTTATTGGCACTAACTCCAGGCCAAATGCACGTTGGCAACGTGCAGGACAATTTCCTGGGCATGAAGTATGAGACTTGGGCGTTGCTAGCCCAAGTTGTTGCCAACAACTTGCTTTTCCTCTTCTTGGCCTTACTTTCATGCTAAATGTAGCCCAGAATTTGAGTGTCAACCTTCAGCTTCAATATGGACTATCATACATCATTGGAAAGCTCTTGATGTCTATTTTCTAATGCCACTAGAATCATCTCAATTGGACTTTCCTAGCTCAAGTTATGGTTCCTCAAAGAAGGTAAGGTCAAGCTGCCAAGTTGTTGCCAAGTTGTTGCCAAAAACGCACCTTAAACCCCAAGTTGGCAACGTGCTCGTGCCTAGCCTCTCAAGGCAGGGGCTTGAGGCTGGCGTTGTTGCAAAACACGCCCCCTTTATGCACGTTGGCAACGTGCTCGATCCCACATCCAAAGCTCATCTCTAGCTCCCTTGAATTTCACTTCATGTTCTTGTTTTTAGGGCCTAAAGATGACTCTGGTTTGGCTTCAATTTTGTGCTTCACCATAGAGTATTATATATGGTTGGAAAGCTCTGAATGTCAGCTTTCCAACGCAACTGGAAGCACTCAATTTGGATCTCTGTAGCTCAAGGTATCTTCCATTGAAGAGGACATGGTCAGGCTGCCTTGTTGGAGTTGTTGTGAATAACGCCCATACATTTCAAGTTAGCAACGTGCACCACAATTTCCTGGCGTTGTTGTGAATAACTCCTTCTCTTTAGCACGTTGGCAACGTGCTCGAGCCCTTCTCAAGGCTCCATGCTTGCTTCCTGGCGTTGGCAACGTGCATGGCAAGGCCATTGGGCGTTGGCAACGTGCATGGTGCCTCTCCCTGGCGTTAGCAACTTGGATGATGCCTGGATTGGCGTTGGCAACGCGGATGGTGGGCTGATGAGCGTTTGCAACGCGGTTGGTGCGCCATTGGGCGTTTGGCAACCTGGTTGGTGCGCCATTGGGCGTTTGGCAACCTGGTTGGTGCGCCAAGACTTGGTACCAAAATTTGCTTGTGTGTGGCGTTGGCAACGCCCATCTAGCGTTGGCAACGTGGTTGAGCTTGCTTCCCATGGTGCCAAAGTTGCTTGGTTGTGTGGCGTTGGCAACGCCCTCCTCAAGTTGGCAATGTGGTTGAGCTTGCTCCAGGGCCAAGCTTGTGTGAGTGGCGTTGCCTTCAACAACGCCCATAGTTCTTGGCGTTGGCAACGCCCTCGACACTCCTTCATGGCTCAAGTTCCTTGCTTGTGTGGGCGTTGGCAACTTGGTTCTAGAGTTGGCAACGCCAACTTTGCTTCCAGGGCTGCCAAACTTGATTGTGTTGTGGCGTTGGCAACTTGGTTCTAGAGTTGGCAACGCCAACTTTGCTCCTTGGTTGCCTCCAGGGCTAAGCTCTTTGTGTGTGGGCGTTGCCTTCAACAACTCACACTATATCCAAGTTGGCAACGCCAACTTCATTTTCCTGGCGTTGGCAAGAATAACGCCCCTTGTATCCAAGTTGGCAACGCCAACTTCTTGCCCAGCTTGCATCATTCTTGCTTCCATGACCTTCTTGCTTCATTACCTATCATTAACCAAAGAATTTGCTTCAAAGTTTTGCCATTCTATGCAACAATTTTCAAGAGATTCATTCATGCTAATTCATTTGTCAACTCCTTGAATTCTTTGCACAAATATGGCCAAATTCCACCTAGTTCTTGGTTCATGAATGCATGGAGAGAAAACTCACACAAATGCTTGTTTATTTCAAAGAAAGTGAATGAAATTAAGCTAAAACTACTTAAACTAACTAGCTAATATAGCAAAGATGCAAATGCATCACAACACCAAACTTAAACCTTGCTTGTCCTCAAGCAAGAAAAGAACTATGCACAAAGATTTCTTTTAATTGGAATGAATTGAGGAATAGCTTGTAATACCTTGGTGAGTGAAGTGATTAAGTGATAGTGGCGTGAACTCTGAATTATGTGTTCATGCAAGGGTCCCAGTGCTTATCAGTCCTTACATTTTGGAAGTCTTAGATCTTAGGACTTTCATTCAAATGATATCATGGAAATCTCTTTATAGGTAATCACCTTGAAACAGCTCATTGTTTATGTGTCTTGGCCTTGACTCTAAGTGTCATGTCTCAAAGCGGCTCTTTAGATAAGCTTTCAATCAATACTCCCAAACCAGTTGGTTTTAAGGTATTAGGTGTTGAAACACCCCTTAGGATTTACTTGCTCAAGCCTCTCTCTTTGACACAATTCTACCACAAGCATTTAACTAGGATAGTAACTCTTTGAGTTCTCATTTCCTTCTTTTTCTTCCTAGTAATTGATGCTCAGAGCCTTTTGCCATGTTCTTTTGTTTTTTTTTTTGTTTTTTTTGTTTTTTTTTTTTTTGCTGCTTCTTGGATCAATAAGTGTTTGAGAATCTCCATAATACTTCTTTGAACTCTATTTCCTGCCTATGAGCTCCCATGCAAGTTTTCACAAACATGCAACCTCAATACACAATCATACAACTAGAACCACCACTTCTCTTAATCTTTTGCTTGCCTCAAAATAGATTTTTGACTCCTTAATCATTCTTTTCAAAGAAATGTTCTCTGTTTGCATTTTCATAGGTATTGAGTGCAAGCAATTTCAAGAGTATGGTGTTATGATATATCAAACATCTTACTTATTGAACTACAAAGAAGTTATACTAAGCAGACAAACAGGGGTACAATATCACTTTCAATCATAGTAGTTTGAATACAAGACAATCACTCAACAATACAACCTTTTGGAGTTTACTTGCTTTACTCCTTATCATCATCATTGTTGGTCTTTATATCCCTCTTTGTCTCTTTGGTTGATGATGCTTGATCCTTTTCAAGATTGAAGTGATCGCCTACAATGAACTTTGAAAGTTGCTTGTCCCCAAGCACTTGAGAGATGGTTAGCATGCATGTATGCTTGTGATCTTCTAGACATAAGTTGGTGTGGGGACACCAAACTTAGTTCCTTGCTTACTTTTATATGCAGTGGAATGAATACATGTAAGAAACATCAAGTGCTTCTATTAAGGAAACAAAATCTAAATTAAAAGTAGCAATTGTTAAGTAGTTTTTCTGATTGTTTGGAGCTAGTGACTAATCATGCAAAGGGTTAAAATGTGTATTTAATGAAACTTTTTGGTGGAACACCAAACTTAGCACCTCACATTCACCTTTGAATTCTGTTGGTGTGTAATACCAAACTTAGCTCCTTGCAATGCAGATAAATATACTTAACTTTTTTATTGAATTAACTAAGAAAAGAAGACTACCTTTGGTTGGGTTGCCTCCCAACAAGCGCTTTTTTTATCGTCCTTAGCTTGACGGTTGTCCCTCTTTAGGAAGGATGATGATCATAGTGCCTTAATCCTTCCCCTCTCACCGTGAGCTTCCTTCCAGTATCATTCTTGATGATTTCCACATGTTCAAGTGAGAGGATTTTGTTCACTGTGTAGTATCCAGAAAAGTGTGGAGATGTCTCTATTGGTTGGTAAGTTAGCATCACTTTATCCCCTGGTGAGAAGTCTTCAGTGGAGATTTTCTTGTTTCTCCATCCTCTTGGCATTTTCTTCTTGGGACTCTCTTCTTTTCCAGGAGATAGTCCAGGTTTTGGGGTCTCAATTTTTGGACGGTCCTTGCTATGAATCTTAAATGCTGACTTTGATTGCAGCTTCTCCTCTATTCTTTGAGCTCGTTGCAGCACCTCCACTTCTTCATTTTCTTTCCAGCATGAGCTTGGAAGTGCCTCATCGGGTGCCTCTTTCAAGTTTGGATCTATGGAATCAATCTTCATACACTCTTCCTCTTGGGTAGAGTCTTGCAAATTCTTGAACACATGGAACACTATATGCTCATCATGCACCCTTAGCATTAATTCTCCTTTTTCGACATCTATCAATGCCCTGGCAGTAGCTAAAAAGGGCCTCCCTAGAATAATGGGAGTGTTGTCATCTTCCTCTATGTCTAGGATGACAAAGTCAACTGGGAGGAAAAATTTGTCCACCTTTACTAATACATTCTCTACAACCCCGAGTGCTTGCTGAATAGATTTATCCGCCATTTGAAGGGCTATCTTTGTAGGTTTCAATTCATGAATCTGAAGCTTCCTCATCAAAGATAGAGGCATCAGATTTATGCTTGCACCAAGATCACAAAATGCTCTCTCAATCATCATGTTGCCTATTGTGCAGGGGATGTGAAAGCTCCCTGGGTCTTTCATCTTCTTTGGCAACTTTTTCTGGATGATGGCACTACACTCCCTGGTCATCATAACCGTTTGTCCCTCTTTCAAGGATCTTTTCTTTGTCAACAATTCCTTCATGAACTTAGCATATAGGGGCATCTGTTCAAGTGCTTCAATGAAGGGGATGTTGATGTGTAGTGTCTTGAATATTTCCAAGAATTTGGAATATTGCTTCTCTTTGTTCTCTTCTTTAAACCTTTGAGGGTATGGGAGCATTGGTTGGTATGCTTTCACTACCTCCTTCTTAGCTAATTTATCACTTTGTGTATAGGTTTCTTGCTCCTGCTTTTGTTCCTTCACCTCTTCTTTTAAGCCTTCTTTGATGTGCTCTTCCTGAGTAATGGCTTATGTCTCCACTTTCTTCCCACTTCTCAGGGTGATTGCTTTACACTCCTCCCATTTTATGGCTTTTTCTGTGTCTCTTGGGTTGGGTATCGTATCACTTGGAAGAACATTGGTTGGCCGTTCAGCTTGTTTGGCTAATTGTCCCACTTGTCTCTCAATATTCTTCATGATGACCTCATGTTCCTTATGTCCCTTAGCTAAGGCTTGAGTGGTTTGAGCAAGTGCTTGCAAGGTTGCTTCAAGACTTGAGATTCTAGTTTCATGATGGTCAATTGGGGGTATGATGGGGGTTGATTGTTGTTGGAAGTTGTTGGGTGGATTAGTGTAGTAATTTTGTGAGTTGGATGATGGTGCAGAGAAGTTATTTTGGTGAGTTTGTGAATTATGATGGGGTGGTAGATATGTGTTTTGTGTTTTTCTATATTGGTTAGTGTTGTTGGCATGGTGATTTTGGTTATTTGTGTTACGGGTTTGATGGTGGTTGTTATTCTTTTGCCAATGGTTTTCACCCCACTTTAGATTGGGATGATTTTTCCAAGATGGGTTGTATGTATCGCCATGGAATTCATCCTGAGAATTTGAAGTGTTCTGCATGTACTGGACTTGTTCTTGTGGTTGTTCAACATTGGTCCCTTCACCTTGGTTCCATTCAAGCAATGGTTGATTTGTTGTGTTCACTGCTGCAAGTTGCAAACCATCCATTCTCTTTGTTATCATCTCCATTTGTTGTTGGATTTGTTGGTGCATTAACTTATTTTGTTCCAAGATAGCATCAACACCTTCAAGCTCCATTACACCTTTCTTTGGGGTCGGATTGTGCTGCCTCTCTGATGAGTAATAGTATTGGTTATTTGCCACAATCTCAATGAGGTCTTGGGCCTCCTCGGCAGTTTTCATCATGTTGAGTGATCCTCCTGATGAGTAATCTAGTCCCTTCCTTGCTTCGAAGCTTAAGCCTTCATAGAAGTTTTGGAGCTTAACCCAATCACTAAACATGTCAGGGGGACATCTTCTCATTAGTGCTTTATATCTTTCCCAGGCTTCATACAATGACTCCCCTTCCATTTGCCTAAAAGTCTGAACCTCTGTCTTCAACTTGATGATCTTTTGAGGTGGGTAGAACTTTGCTAGAAATTTGCTCATCACTTCATTCCAATCATTGAGGCTTTCCTTGGGGAATGATTCTAGCCATTGAGTGGCTTTATCCCTCAAAGAGAACGGAAATAACAACAACTTGTAAACATCTGGATGCACTCCATTTGTCTTCACTGTGTTGCATATCCTCAGAAAAACAGAGAGATGTTGATTTGGGTCTTCAAGAGGTCCCCCTCCATAAGAGCAATTGTTCTGTACCAAAGTGATGAGTTGAGGTTTTAGCTCAAAGTTATTGGCCTGAACATTTGGTGTAGCAATACTGCTCCCACAATGTCTTGGATCAGGGATAGTAAATGATGATAACACCCTTCTAGCTTGTCCACCATTATTGTTGGCCCCTCCAGGAGGGTTTTGCATCTCATCATCCATGACTTGATCTTCTCCCTCTGATTCCTCTGACCCTTCTTCACCAACTATGAACTTTCCTCTTTCTGCTCTCCTTAACCTTCGGCGGGTTCTCTCGTCCTCAATATCACGTCTACTTGTTCCTGACATACACAAACAGAACCAAAATCACAAGTGCAACACGCTAAAATTAGAGTGAAATTAGAGTTAGTGAAACAAAGTATCAAACAGTTAGTGGGCTTAATGAAAACACAAAAGAAAATGCTTAATCTAAACCACCTTTCACTTAATCATTGTCAATCTTTCCAATCCCCGGCAACGGCGCCAAAAACTTGATACGTAAAAATGAAAATTTCACGTACAACCGGCAAGTATACCGGGTCGTATCAAGTAATAAGACTCACAAAGAGTGAGGTCGATCCCACGAGGATTGGTAGATTAAGCAACTTTAGTTAAATGGTAAGTTTAGTCAAGCTAACATGATTTTTGATTTTATGAGCAATGTGACTTTTGAACATAATGACAGGAATTTAAATGGCAATTAAGAACAAGAATATAGAAATAAAATGGAAGTAAATAACTGAAACTTAAATTGCAAGAAACTTAAATAACATCAAAGATAAATGGCAAGGAATTAAAGGGTGCAGAAATTTAAAGAACATAAGAGTAAATGGCAAGAAGTAGATGAATAGAATGTAAATAACAAGAGTAGTAAATAGACAGAATGTAGAAAGGGATTGGGAAATGGGTAATCAAATAACTAGAGCAAGAGAAATGAGAATTAATGATAGAGAGGATCATTAGGGATTAGAGATGTTAGTTTTCATGAATTGATGTTAGTCAAATCCTTCTCAATCTTGGGTATAGATCTATGGCAAGTGGGTGATTGGATCCCAATCTCTTGGTGATTCAATCTCTCTCAACATAACCAACTGCCACTCTCGTGATCTAATTGTTCATGAGAAGAGATGAAGCTCAAATCTATCCAGCCACACAATTCCTATAATCTCAACCAAGGAGAGTTACATCTCACATACTAACCAAGGTATATTGATTAAAGAAATCATGAAAGGATGAACTCTAAACTGAATTATGTGGCTCATTCCTCAAATTCACCACATAATTCATATAGATTAACCCCTCTCTCGATGGTGGTTGAATCTTTGAAGATCAAGAGTCTCCTCTTTAGATCAACCACTAGAATTGAGGAGGAGAAGATGGGTTCACCAATTCATTCTAACAAACAGAGCTCCTCCCCCTAATGAAAGTGGGGTTTAGTGAGTCATTGCTCCAATTTCATCAACAATTGCCATGAACAAAAATTAAACTAAGTATAAAGGAAGAAGAAGAAGAATGAAGTGCTTAAAACTTGAAGATGAAGAAGAAAAATTCCAATAGAAAACCAAAGATGAGCATTCCGGGCATCCTCCCGGAAGTGCTAACAAGTAAAAGTGCTCAAAATATGAAAAAGTTCTAAGTGTCAAAAAGTGTGTAAAAGTGTAAAAGTCCCCTCAAAGTACAAACTCAATCTCTATTTATACTAGTCCTAAAGATCTTCAAGTGGGTTAGCAAGATGGGCTTCCTCTTTGTTGAATTCTTGGTTCAATTGATGAAGTTTCTGGCCTTTGTGAGGAATAGGGGAAGTGGAGCAAGTTGGCACCAATTCTGGCCCATTGAGGGCGTTATTGGCACTAACTCCAGGCCAAATGCACGTTGGCAACGTGCAGGACAATTTTCTGGGCATGAAGTATGAGACTTGGGCGTTGCTAGCCCAAGTTGTTGCCAACAACTTGCTTTTCCTCTTCTTGGCCTTACTTTCATGCTAAATGTAGCCCAGAATTTGAGTGTCAACCTTCAGCTTCAATATGGACTATCATACATCATTGGAAAGCTCTTGATGTCTATTTTCTAATGCCACTGGAATCATCTCAATTGGACCTTCCTAGCTCAAGTTATGGTTCCTCAAAGAAGGTAAGGTCAAGCTGCCAAGTTGTTGCCAAGTTGTTGCCAAAAACGCACCTTAAACCCCAAGTTGGCAACGTGCTCGTGCCTAGCCTCTCAAGGCAGGGGCTTGAGGCTGGCGTTGTTGCAAAACACGCCCCCTTTATGCACGTTGGCAACGTGCTCGATCCCACATCCAAAGCTCATCTCTAGCTCCCTTGAATTTCACTTCATGTTCTTGTTTTTAGGGCCTAAAGATGACTCTGGTTTGGCTTCAATTTTGTGCTTCACCATAGAGTATTATATATGGTTGGAAAGCTCTGAATGTCAGCTTTCCAACGCAACTGGAAGCACTCAATTTGGATCTCTGTAGCTCAAGGTATCTTCCATTGAAGAGGACATGGTCAGGCTGCCTTGTTGGAGTTGTTGTGAATAACGCCCATACATTTCAAGTTAGCAACGTGCACCACAATTTCCTGGCGTTGTTGTGAATAACTCCTTCTCTTTAGCACGTTGGCAACGTGCTCGAGCCCTTCTCAAGGCTCCATGCTTGCTTCCTGGCGTTGGCAACGTGCATGGCAAGGCCATTGGGCGTTGGCAACGTGCATGGTGCCTCTCCCTGGCGTTAGCAACTTGGATGATGCCTGGATTGGCGTTGGCAACGCGGATGGTGGGCTGATGAGCGTTTGCAACGCGGTTGGTGCGCCATTGGGCGTTTGGCAACCTGGTTGGTGCGCCATTGGGCGTTTGGCAACCTGGTTGGTGCGCCAAGACTTGGTACCAAAATTTGCTTGTGTGTGGCGTTGGCAACGCCCATCTAGCGTTGGCAACGTGGTTGAGCTTGCTTCCCATGGTGCCAAAGTTGCTTGGTTGTGTGGCGTTGGCAACGCCCTCCTCAAGTTGGCAATGTGGTTGAGCTTGCTCCAGGGCCAAGCTTGTGTGAGTGGCGTTGCCTTCAACAACGCCCATAGTTCTTGGCGTTGGCAACGCCCTCGACACTCCTTCATGGCTCAAGTTCCTTGCTTGTGTGGGCGTTGGCAACTTGGTTCTAGAGTTGGCAACGCCAACTTTGCTTCCAGGGCTGCCAAACTTGCTTGTGTTGTGGCGTTGGCAACTTGGTTCTAGAGTTGGCAACGCCAACTTTGCTCCTTGGTTGCCTCCAGGGCTAAGCTCTTTGTGTGTGGGCGTTGCCTTCAACAACTCACACTATATCCAAGTTGGCAACGCCAACTTCATTTTCCTGGCGTTGGCAAGAATAACGCCCCTTGTATCCAAGTTGGCAACGCCAACTTCTTGCCCAGCTTGCATCATTCTTGCTTCCATGACCTTCTTGCTTCATTACCTATCATTAACCAAAGAATTTGCTTCAAAGTTTTGCCATTCTATGCAACAATTTTCAAGAGATTCATTCATGCTAATTCATTTGTCAACTCCTTGAATTCTTTGCACAAATATGGCCAAATTCCACCTAGTTCTTGGTTCATGAATGCATGGAGAGAAAACTCACACAAATGCTTGTTTATTTCAAAGAAAATGAATGAAATTAAGCTAAAACTACTTAAACTAACTAGCTAATATAGCAAAGATGCAAATGCATCAAATAACAAAATTAAAACACAAGTACCTTCTGCATATCGGACATGAAGTTAAACCCCTTCGCCTGAAAATCTCCCACATCCTCCTGAAGAATCTCTAAAAACCACTTCTAACTTTCCTTGTTTTTTGACTCAACAATTGCATATGCAACGGGGTAAATGTGGTTATTTGCATCCTACCTTATAGCTGTTAATAGCTAACTCGCATAATACCCTTTAAGAAAGGTGCCATCTAACCCTATGAATGGTCTACAACCACCTACAAATCCCTTCTTGCATGCATCAAAATATACGTAGATCCTCAGAAAAAGAGGATTTGAATCAGGCATTGGATTTGTGTGTATCCTAACTGTAGATCCAAGATTAGTCTTCAGAATCTCATTAGTGTAGTCACGAAGAATTTCATATTGTGCAATCTTGGATCCCTCAATCCTCTCCTTTGCCTTCTTCATAGATCTATAAATCTTTCTCTCGTTGATTAGTACATCATACTCAACTCTAAAGAACTGGTCAGCCTCTCTCAGAGTCAAGTTTGCTTGAACTCTTATTCTCTCTTCTAGCTCATCAATCACCTATTTTCCAGCTGCTGACTTGCAGTGATTGTCCCTACTGCAAGTGTGTTCGTTGACAAAAGTCTTTACCTGATAACTTTTTGGAAATGTCCTCTTAACACAGTATATCTACCAAGGACAATCCTCATCATAGCATATAGCCATCGATCTTGTAGAGTCACATCGTGCAAAAAAAAATGCTTCTTTCGATGTTTATATTAAACTTCCGAACTGCTTTCCTAAACTGGTTGAGAGTTTCAAACTCCATGCCCAGCTCCAACCGCACCTGGCTAACAGGGGCATCGGCATTACTCTGAGGAAAAACTGGAGTCTCGTCAGAATCTTCATCACTAGGTATGCTATGCAAGTCCTCTGATTCATAGCAATGATACCCAGCGTTGTCATCAGAGAAATCCTCCTCATCAACCAGGACAAAGAAGGTTGGAGGCTTGTCCAGATCAGGATTAGGGATGAAGGATTGTCCTATAGAGGGAGGCCTCCTTGTTGATCTTCTCTTGTTCCTCTTTGGCCGACCCTTAGCCTCATCTGAAGGATTGGTTTCATTATTTTGGGGAGTCCTGTTGGAATCAGAGGGTGGGACTAACTCAGGGATTGATTGTGACAGTAAATTTTTGTAAGGATGTGGGATGTATTGAGTGAGCTGTTCAGGTGTAATAGGTTCAGAGACATTGGCCTCAGAGGGAGTGACTTGGTCTATCTCGTCAGTATGTGAAGGTTGCTGGTCATGCTTAATAAGCTGGGAAGCTTCAGATACATTGGCTTCAGGGGGAAGGACTGGGTCTGTCCCATGAGTTTGGGATGGTTGCTGATCTACCTCAAGAGGTGGCTGAAAAGGTTGGGACTGAGTTGATGGTGGTTTATCCGGTTGGACAGGTGTTGGAAGAGGTTGGAAAATGTTAATTGCTTCATGTGTTGCTGAAGGTGCTGGATTTGGTATCTGTTTAGGGACTGTCAAACTGACCTCATTTTGGGCAACAACATCAGCTGGGTTGTTCTCTTGATGAGGCTCTTACATGGGCTGGGCCTCAGCACTTATTTGGGCCTGCTTCACAACTTGGACATTACCAGCTATCTCAGCATCGTCATCATCTTCCTCTACTGCCAATCTTCTTCTTGGAGTCTTCTTTGGAGTTGGTATCCTTTTAGCACATACCTTTCTTCTCATCTTTGATGGAGTCAATTCCTTCTCCTCAACTACCACAGAATGATCCACCGGATACTCTGTATACATATTAATTTTGTTACCGTTCTTCATGGCTGCCTCATACATTCTAACTACATCCATATCAACGCTTAGCAACCTCAACCCATCATTAAGTTCCTTCCCAGGTTCTAGCCAGTAAAACTCAGTAATCAACGTATATCCAATGTCCTTCAGCAAGTCAGACATGAAAAACCATTGAGGGTATCAACGTTTACCCTCTCTATCTCTGTCACTTCTCCACCAATGTAACTAACCTTCCTACATGGCCCTCTCTCAAACCTTCCTCTATGATGAATGGACAGAGTTATGTGGATGGTGGCCATCCTTGGAAGTAAAATTAAACAAAACAATAAACAAACATTCTCTATAATTGATGCTAACACAAATCCTCAACCAACTACTCTCGATCAATTCTGAAGGAAATAAAGTTACTGATAGGGTTTGATTAGGTAACAACGTCTGTCTAACTGGTGGCAACGACATATGAAATTAATCATTAGTGGCAAACGACATACCTCTGTTCCTCAAAGGGAGTGACCTCCTCGTTGTCGAAGACGAAAGGACTGGTATAAGGCTCTTCTTGCTACTCGATTCGGAGTAATCCAGTCATCTTCTCCGACTTAGAATGGACCAATGGCGACGACGAACCTCTACTAGGGCACGGCGGATTCTCACGGGAAGTGTCATTCCTTTTTCCACACTCTTAGTGATACAAATATTCAAATCCACGTAAGATATGGTTTTGGAGGGTGGGAGTGCCACCTAGGATCGGATTTCCACGAACCAAGCTCAGATTCAAGTCAGGACACTTTTGTCATACGGAGGTCATCTATCATGGGTATAAGTTTAGTTTCAAGCTATCATGGGTACAAATGTCAGCGTTTTCATCTCTTATGGTAAAAATATTATTGAAATTAAAAGATAACATAGTTAGTCTTTTCTATTAAAAATTTGTGTAATTATGTAATTTATGTTATTTTATACGAATAAGTAAATATATAGTAAAATAATTATACCTTTTAATGTTTAAAAACATATCATCGTAAAATAGTTTTATATCGATGATCATCATTGAAATTTTAAGAGATACTTATGTATTTATCATATTCAAATAGTTTAAACTGTCTATGATTTTAATAAAAGGTATATTTAAAAATATAACTAAATATACAAAAAGTTGTTCTTATTCTACTGCTAGTTCTGAAGAAATACTTGTTTAAACCATATAAATAAATATGACCATTTTTTGATATTTTAATCGACTTTGTTATATGTATATCAAAATTAGTTACTAATATAAAATATATATTAAAATATAAATATACATTAAAAATAAATTAAATTATAATATATTTATATATAATATATTAATAATTAATTTTAATGACTAATTTTAATATATAAATAATATTTTTATATTTTAATATGTGCTTTATGTTATATCGCATGTTTTGACATTTAACAAGTGTCTAGTAAGTAATAATTTAACACTTCAAAAAGATTGATTAGCTAATTTTTTAAATAATTAAAAAGACCTAAAAGGGGGAAAAGATCTACTATATCATGTGAAATACATTTAATGACTTACAAGCCATCCAAATAATGCATTAATTAATAGACATGCCTAACAGCCAAAGAAATAAAATCCCAAGTACCAAGAACTTATGCCATATGAAGATTGACATTTACGCCCCCCACAGGTATCACATCTATCACTATGATGTTACAAATCTTAAATGTCAGCACGGAAATTCTAAACAATTAGTATCAAACATGCAGAGATTTCTATGATATTAGGGAAAAAAAAAAAGCAAAATATTCTTTGGAAATATAGATCTATATAGACAATATATATATATATATATATATATATAGTGGGTCATAGACTTGAATATCTTGTTCTTTGAATATTTTTGTCTGGATATTGCAATTCGCATGAACATGGATTAAGTGGCCTAAAATTCTCAATTTTACTCCATATTTTTTTTTCAACTGAGTAAATAAATTTGTAACCATTCTTCGTTCGAGTTTGTGAGACGTATGTGATTTTTTTGTGAAAAAATATTTATCTTAGTTATGTCTATAGGTTTTTTTTTTTTTTTGGCTTCTTTAACAAACCTGATGGTTTGTGTAATTTCAATTCTAAGGAAACAAAGAATTTAATTTCTGATGAAAGTGTTATCGTGTTCCCAAATTGTCCTAATTGGACCACCAATTACTAGCTCTAGCATAGCATCATCCAAGAATTCTAACTTGATCTTCGAATCCAAAGCCATAGTCATGGCTCTAGAGTAGAAATGATAGTTCAATTATGTGAGTGGAGTTGAAATTAATGTTTGTCCTAGATTTTTATTTGGATGTATTTGCGAGCTTGCCTCATTGGATCTATATCATGAATGGTTTCTTTCATTGTTACCAATTGTAAGCAGAAATGAGAATTGACCTCCTTCTTTTGATTCTGTTAATTAGAGTCACTATCCTATGTAAGATCAAACAAAGATAAAAACATCAACCAAAGAATAAAAGAAAAAAGAGTTAAAAACATAAGGAGACATTGAAGAATATAGTTCTACAAAGATGAACAAATGTTGCCGTTTCTGTAAATTTGTGCAATCAAAGCTGATCACGAAAACAATCACTTCCAATAACAAAATCGATCATAATAATATAACAAACCTTTCTTTTTTGGTATACCAAAATAAAAAGCTCTTTTTTTTATGAAAAAAAATCTAATACCATATTAGAAATCTTTATAGGAACCAAGAAGCAAAGAATAGAATGAGAAATTAGATTACTTGTATTGCAAGAAAAAATGAAAATATAAAGGGAAAAATCCACATAGTCTATGTATGTGCCTTTTATTGAGATTTTTTTATATAAATTAAAAAAAACATTATTTCTAAAAAAAATTTTAACTTTATTTCATAAATTCTTTTTTTTTGGCGTCCGGGGCAAGTTCGTCGCTACCCTCGGCGAAACTTGTCATTTTCACAAAGTTCGCCACTCCCCTCGGCGAACTTCATGTAATATATGAAATTCGTCGTCCTGCTCGGCCAACTTTAAAAAGGTTCGCCCAAATATAAAAACCGGTGGTCCCCTTTCATTTTTCACTTTTTACCTTTTGCACTTTTTACTCTTCCTCATTCTCATCCTCTCTTCTCTTGTCAAACTTTTCAGTTTTGCCATTTTTGACAATTCTAGATAATTCTATTCTTCTGTTCCTTTTCAATTTAATTTATTCTTGTACTATTTTATGATTTTAACATGTTTATTTAGTTAGATTAATTTTTGTTGTTAGTTTTTAATTTTAGTTAGTTTGATAATCATTTAGCTTGATAATTAGATGATATAGTTTGTTTAGAATACCATCAATTGTTAGTTTAGATAATGTAAAATGATCATGTGATTATTATAGCAGGAGATTAATAGATGTTAGTTAATGAAAAAATTATTTTGATTATTATTTCATTTGTATTAATTATGGTTTAGAATAAAATTATAGTTTATGGTCTAAGTATTTAGAGTTTTTAGATTTATTACCAATGTTCACGAATAATAAGTTAGTTAATTTTAATTTATTTTTTTATTTAGATTATTGTTTTAGTTGAACTGATTAGAATTAAATTATATTTTATGATTTAGGTGGTTATATTAAGTTTGAAATGTTTGATAAAAAATGAGTTAATTTAAAATTATTTTATTCGAATTTATTCTATCATATTGTAGTTTCTTGGCGTAAAACATGTTAGAGTATGAGGATACCTTTTATAGACGAGATCAGATCGACCATATTACTGCCAGATTAGGTCGAGTGGTATACTTTATAATCTATCTATTTCATATGTTTGAAATTTGTCTTTATTACTTGTGGATTCCATTTTGTTTGACTGGTTTTTTTTTGGTAGGTGCCTTGGGTCTTGCGCACGAAAAGAAATTTACTACAGCAGTCATTGATGCGTGAGCATCTTTTCTTTATTTTCTATTTATTTTAAATTAGAATTTAATGAGTTTTACTAAGACTTAACGGGATACATGACATATAATCCTCTTATATTTTGGTAATTAGGCTTTTTGTGGCTGATAAACTAGAATTGAACCTAACCCTCTAATCTATATTAAGTGACCAAGGAATTGGTGGTTAATTAGCTTAAAGAAGACTAAATCATTAAGAAATTAGGGTTTAGTCAATCACAGTTTGCCATGAAATGAATCTTGCATGATTAAAATAATTGGTAAGAAAACTTAATTCAGAAGAATAAACATCTCTGAAACCTTAACTATTTTATCTCGTATATTTTCCACACCAAGCCTTTGCTTGCTTTCGTGAGTTTTCCTGAATTTATTGTTTAATGCGATTTACACCCTCAAAATGCCATTTTCTGCTTGCATGACTAAGTGGGTCATTCGACTATTGTTGCTCAGTCCATCATTTCTCATGGGATCAACCCTCACTCACCTGAGGTATTACTATTGGTACGACCCGGTGTACTTGCCGGTTCATTGTGGACATTCGAAATACGCACCAAGTTTTTTGTGCTATTGCTAGAGATCGATTGTGATTGACAACTAACCGTAATCTGATTGCTTATATTAAGCATTCTTAGTTTTTTTACCTTTCTTCAATTTCAACATTTAAATTTTCGAAAATTTAAGCTTTATTTTAATTAAATTTTTTTTTCTTAATTTCTAAAATTAAATTTGGTGTTCCCCTTTGTGATTTTATTTTATTAATTTTCTTTTCAATATTTTTGAATTTAATGGTTTATTTTTCTTTATAGATTTTTGAAAATTCAGTGTTATTTATTTAGTTCATTTTATTTTATTTTTTTACACAGGATATCTCACTGGAAATTCTCTGCACTCTAACGTAGAAATTCTCACTTTTCTTTATTTTTTGTCTGTTTATGAGTAGGAATAGGAACAAAGAACCTCTTTTAGATTTTGATCCTGAGATTGAAAGGACCTTGAGGCGGCGTTTACAACAAGCTAGAGCTTATAAATCCGATGAGAATCTCAGGGATAATTTTGAGAAGGAAGCTGAATAGTCCACTATGAAACTTAACAACAACAACAACAACAATGCAGTTAATGCCAATGTTGTTAATCCTCCTCCTAATATTCCTACACAACCTAGGAGAAGACTTGGCTCTTATACTGCTCCTAGTCCAGATTTCTGTGGGAATAGCATTGTTGTACCCCCTATTGCTGATAACAACTTTGAGCTGAAATTTCAGTTGATTTCTCTGGTGCAACGAAATTGCCAATTTCACAGACTCTCGCAGAAAGATCCCAACTTGTTTATTTCTAATTTTCTGCAGATATGTGACACTATGAAGACTAATGGAGTCTATTCTGATGTCTACAAGCTACTTCTCTTCCCATTTAATGTACAGGGCCGAGCTAAATAGTGGCTTGATACTCAGCCCAACGAGAGCTTGGACACTTGGAAAAAGGTGGTAAACAGGTTTTTGACCAATTTTTTTCTACCTCAGAGGCTGACTAAGTTGAGGATGGATGTCCAGACCTTCAGGCAGAGAGAGGGAGAGTCTCTTTATGAAGCTTGGAAAAGGTACAAGTTAATGCTCAAAAAGTATCCTCCTGATATGTTCTCTGACTAGATTCAGTTGCAGATATTTTATGATGGAGGCTCTGAAACGGCCAGAATGTCTCTAAATAATTCTGCAGAAGGATCACTCTACATGAAAAGACCCCTGATGAGGCCATGGAATTAATTGAGATGGTTGCTAATAACCAGTATTTATATTCTTCAGATAGGACCTCAATGAAGAAGGGATTCATGGAATTGGATACCTTAGATGCCATTATTAACCAAAACAAGGCTATGTCTTAGAAAATCAATGCTATTACACAACACTTGAGTGGAATGCAAGTTTCAGCTATCAGTGCTCAAGACACTTCTTATAATGTGAGTGGTGACTTCCCTCAAGGTGAGACTTATGATTATGGCTAGTTTACTTCTAAACAGGTTAATTTCATCGGTAATTCCTCTAGACCCTCCAACAAAACCCTTTTTCTAAGACATACAATCAAGGGTGGAAGAACCATCCTAACTTTGGGTGGAGAGATCAACCTCAGAGGCAACTAAACTTCAATAATTCTCAAGGCAGTTTTAATCAGAATAATTTCAACAACCGTCAGTTTCAACCCTCTGAGCCACAGCAAGCACCCTTTCAGTCTCAGAGTATTCCTGACTTAGCATCTATTGTTGTAGAACTCTCCAAAAATTAACATAGTTTTATACAGAAAACTAGAGCCTCACTCAGAAACTTGGAGATTCAAGTGGGTCAGTTAAGCAAACAAGTACCTAAGAGGCCTCCTAACACTCTTCCTAGTGACATAGTACCTAATCCTAGAGAATAATGCAAGGCCATCATAGTGGCAAACGACGCAGTGACAGATGAGAAAGCACAAGTTATTGAAGGATCGGTGGAAACAGAAATCCTAAAGAGGACTAAAAATACTGTGGCACATGATCCTCCAGGGCATCCAAGAAATCCTTGATAAACCAATAATTTGTGGTTTATCTTGTGCTCAATTGAGTGATTTTTATCAAGTCTCTGCACACTTATTCATACAATTCGTATAGTTTTACAATTCCTTCCTTGTTTTGTGCTACAATTGAAAACTTGCTTTCTAAGCCCTAAATTGTGTGTTTTAATTCCCCTTTATACCATTCGATGCCGTGATCTGTGCATTAAGTGTTTTCAGACTTTATAGGGTAGAAATGGCTTAGAAGATGGAGAGGAAGCTTGCATAAATGGAAGGAGCACAAGAATTAAAGGAGATAGCCAGCGAGGAGCGACGCGTGCACGTACCTAACGCGTACGCATGAATTGGAGTTCGCACGGCGACGCGTGCGCGTGCCTGATGCGTACGCGTGACACGCTGATAAACCCCATTTTTAGAGTTTATCTTGTATTGATTTTATTGGATTTTATTACCTTTTCCCACATTTATCCAACGAAATAGCATGGTTTGGTAGATTCTCCTTTAATTGTGCTTGAATGTGAAAACATGCTTTCTAGGACTTAAAATAGCTAAATTTAATTCACCTTGATTCCATTAGATGCCTTGATGTGTTTGCTAAGTGATTTCAGGATTAGGAGGCAAAGATTGGACTGAGGGAATGAAGAATAAGCATGTAGAAATGGAGAACTCATGAAGAAATGAAGGAATCACAAAGCTGTCAAACCCGATGATGGCAAATCAGGCGGTTCTAGTTGCGTTGGAAAGCTAACATCCGGCGCTTCAGAATGATATAAAATTTGCCATATTTGCCTAGCGTTTAGGGGTGCGTACGCGTACTGTATGCGTACACGCCGATGATGGCACGTGATTCACTAATTGTAACTCGTGGCCAGCGATTTCTGAAGCATTTTGGGCCAAATCTAACTCATTTCTGATGCTATTTAACCCATGGATTGAAAAGGAATGAATCACGTAGTTACCAATTAGTTTAGGTTTAGTTTAGAGTTAGTTTTTAGAGAGAGAAGCTCTCTCTTCTCTCTATAATTAGGATTAGGTTTAGTTCTAGATCTACTTCTTCTTCTTCTCTCTTAATTGTTCTCTTTCATCCTTAATTGTTCTCTTGTAGTTGTAGCATTCTACTTCTCTTGTAATTCCTTTGTATTGTTAGTTGTAGCTTATGAATTCTTTTGTAGATCTACAATTCTTCTTCAATGCAATTGGTAAGTTCTTTGTTGTTTCATAATTGTTTTGATTTTCTATTATTGATCTCTTGCCTTTGTAGCTAGATCTCTCTTTAATTCTTACAATTCATGTTGTTTACCTTTATTTCCTACTATATGTTTGTTGAAATGCCTCTTTTAGTTATGAGTTAGATTTTGTTCCTCTTGACTTTGGTTGAGTAATTAGTGATACTTGAGTTATCAAACTCTTTTGTTGATTGATAATTAGAGATTGCTAATTGATTTAAATGCCACTAAAGCTTGCCTTTCATTATGAGTTGGCTAGGACTTGTGGACTCAAGTTAATTCATCTACTTGACTTTCCTCCATGGTTAAGGGTTAACTAAGTGGGAGCAATGAATAATTCTCATCACAATTGATAAGGATAGCTAGGATAGGACTTCTAGTTTTCATACCTTGCCAAGTGCCTTCCTTAATTGTTAGTTTATTTCCTTTGCAATTTACAATTCTTGTTTCTTACCTCAAAAAACCCAAAAGATACCTATAACCAATAACAAGAACACTTTATTACAATTCCTAGGGAGAACGACCCGAGGTTTGAATACTTTGGTTATTTTCATTGGGGTTTGTTTTAGTGACAACCAAATTTTTGTGTGAAAGGATTATTGTTGGTTTAGAAACCATGCTTGCAACGAGATTTCATTAGTGAAATTCTAAACCGTCAAAAATTCGTCATCACACGCGAGGATGACCATCGACGCGTACGCGTGACATGCGGTACCTGCAGAAATCACAGAAAACGCTAGGAACGATTTTAGGCCGAGTTTGGACCCAGTTTTCAGCCCAGAAACACAGACTAGAGCCAGGGGACAAGCAGAGACTCAACACATATTCTAATTCGCATCATTTTAGTTTTGGATTGGAATCTTAGAGAGAAATTACTACTTCCTCTAGGTTTTTCTCACATTCATAGATTTCTAGTTTTGATGCTTTTGATGCTTTTGCTTTGGATATTGAGAAGAGTCACTACCTCTGTTAAAGTTGCTATTCTAGTTTGTTTCTTTATTCCTTTACTCTTTTAATTGCCCATTAATCCTGTTCAGATAAGGATGTTGCATTTTGGAATTTATTAATGCAAAGAATTACTTTTACCTTTAATTAATTTTCAGTTCCTATTTTATCTAATTTATCATGTCTTCTTCTTATAATTTTGTGAACGTTATACTCATGTCAACGGAGTAAACTCCCAACTTGACTTGGGGGTTGATTAAAAGGAGACCCTTGAGTTGGAATACTCAAGTGATTAGTTAAATAGAAGTTGTTGGCTAACTCTCTAGGCACTAACGCTAACCCTTCCCAAGGGAGAGGATTAGGACTTGTGAATAAGAGTTAGCTCAATCATTTGGCTTTCCTTTATTTAGTGAAGGTTAACTAAGTGAAAACAACAACCTCTTACTATTCCACTTGGGAAAATCCAACAAGGATAGAACTTCCAATTAATCTACCCCCAGTCAAGGCTTTTACTTTGAATATATAAATTGCTTTTAATTCACATTACTTTAATTTACCATCGTTAAATTTTCTGTTCCTCAACTCTAAAAAATTTCTCAGAAAACCCCTGACTAATAAAATAGCACCCTTTTGTCAACTCGTTGGGAGACGACCTAAGATTTATACTCCCAGTATTTTTATTCTGAAATTGTGACAACCCTTTTTAAATTGATAAGCGGATTTTCATCGGTTAGGAACTGTACTCGCAACGTTATTTCTATATTAATTTCTTAATCGGCTAATTTCTGCCACGTCAATTTTTGGTGCCGTTGCCGGAGAGTTGTAATAGTGTGCTAAATTATTAGTTGGTGTATATATTTTTAATTTTCGCATATTTTATTTTATTTTATTACCATGAGCTGTATGTTTCTTTTATTGAATGATGCATTCACTTCCTGATCCGAGCTTAAAAGTTTGATCTGGAAATTGAAAGAACTCTTTCACGTATAAGGCGAGCTCGGCATCAGTTAGCCTCTGAGGGTGGTGAAGTGGTTACCACCAATTCACCAGTCTTATCTGAGGACGAATCTGAAGCGTCATTTAAGGGAGAAACAAGCTCCTCTTCTACTGACTATGTTGATTTACACGCATATAACATGGCAGTGCCCCGAAGGGTTACTCTCCAGGAAGCAGGAGCTCCAGACTTTACACTGCAACCGTATCAAGTGTGTCACCCAAATCTGGCCGCAGAATTTGAACTAAAGACTGTGCTAATCAACTTGATACCTAAGTTTCATGGATTACCTGCTCAGGAGCCTATAAAGCACCTCAAAAATTTTTAGATAGCTTGTTCTACTGTTAGGCATCATGGTGCAGATGAGACTTCTATTCTGTTAACCGCCTTCCCATTTTCTCTTGAGGGAAAAGCGAGGAAGTGGTACTACACTCAACCTGAAGTAGTTGTTACTAACTGGGATACGCTCAGGAGAGAATTCATAGAAAAATACTTTCCAGCTGAAGTTACTGATAGAATGAGGAAAGAAATTTCCTGCATTATTCAAAGAGAATCAGAGACTCTTTATAAGTATTGGGAGCACTTCAGGAATCTTCTGGACGCATGCCCCCACCATATGATTGACAAGTTGGTGTTGATCAGCTGTTTCACACAAGGCATGAAGCCTCAGGATAAGACTACATTGGATGGTACGAGTAATGGTTCTCTGAAAAAGTACAAGATCGCGGATGAAGCATGGCAACTGATCACCGACCTAGCTGAGTCTACTCGGAACGCCAGGCACAGGAACAACCATCTCAAGGCTGTTGCAGATGTTTCCTCTAGCAGTGGGAATACTGCTCTGACACAAATACTATGTGAGATGACCAACTTACTGAAGCAGATACACCTGAATCAACAACAACCTCAGCCTCCTCCACAACAACAGTATCAACAGCTGGCCCCTCCGAGAGTTTGTGGAATATGTGCATGCAATACTCATTACACTGATGAATGTCCGCAACTCCAACAGGAAGACAACACCTTGGCAGCCACTCATAACTTCTATGACCACCCAAATCAAGGATATTATCAACAAGGCGGTAATTACAACCAAGGTGGGAACTACAATCAAGGTTAGCAAGACAACTCCAACCAGGGATGGAGGGATAACTCCAACCAGGGGTGGAGAGATAACTCCAACCAGAGATGAAGGGACAACTACAACCAAGGAGGCAGAGACAGTAGTGGAAATCAGAGGTGGAACAACAATAGTAATCAACAGAACTGGTCTCAGCAGAACCAAAACCAGCCCTACCAAGCACCGCACCAAAGGCAATACCAGGGGTCTCAAAACAGCCAACAGCAAGGCCCGCCTTCCTCTCCCAATGACGAGTTTCTTCAATCTCTTGCACAAAGACAAACGACTATGGAAAGTCAACTTAATGGTCTAACCTCCGCTATACAAGATCTCGTCTCTCAGATTGGATCATCGACCATCTCCAACAATTAGCCTGCCAGCTCAAATACACTTCCTTCTCAACCTTTACCCAACCCCAAGGGAGGAATCAATGCCATTACTTTGAGGTTCGGGACTACGCTTCCAAAGAGGAGTCATGAGGAGCCGAGCTCAAAAGCAGACATCCCAGTTGAAGACATTGTTGATGTGGAGGACGTTGAAGAAGAGGATGCAGCAGAAGGAGCACTTGAAGAAGAAGCAACCCCACCAAGGAATGAAGCACCAAGAGGCACAAACACTACAGGTGGCGCCATTCCTATTCCATTTCCACACCTTGCTAGGAAGCCCAGAAAGCAGATAGAGCTAGACCCCAAAATGGTAGAAATATTAAAAAAGGTTGAGGTAACAATTCCCCTTTTTGATGCCATTCAGCAAGTACCTAAATATGCTAAGTTTCTAAAAGATTTGTGCATGCATAAAGATAAAATAAATGACTTAGAAACTATTCCTCTAGGTAGCTCTATTTCTGCCTTAATGGGTGTCATACCGGAAAAATGTGGGGATCCAGGTCCATGCATGGTTACTTGTGTTATTAATGGTGTACAATTTTCTGACTGCATGTGTGATTTAGGCACGTGTGTGAGTATTATGCCATTATCTGTATATGATGCTTTGAGGCTCCCTCCCTTAAAAAGGTCGGCAGCACATTTTGTTTTGGTAAATAGGAGCATTATCTTAGTAGTTGGAATAGCTGAGGATGTACTAGTGAGCATTAAAGGGCTAACATTTCCTATTGACTTCTACATTTTGGAAATGCCCCCTAATGAATCAGGAAGATCATCATCCATCCTGCTTGGAAGGCCATTTCGGAAGACTTCAAGGTTCAAATTGGATGCTTTCTCAGGAACTTACTCTTTCGAGATAGATGGCAGAACATTGAGCTTCAACCTGGATGAAGCCTTGAAGCACCCACCGGAAGATCACTCCATCTTCCAGTGTGACATTATTGATGAGACTGTGGCTAAAGTTCACCAAGAAGAGGTGGAAGAGGCGCTTTTGGAGCAAGAGGCAAGTGTGGGGACACCCCCTGAGCTTACTGAAGATACCCTGCCACCACAATTAGCTCCAGATGATCAAGAACCTAGTCATAAATAGAAAATGGAGCTGAAGCCCTTTCCACCCCACCTCAAGTATGCTTACCTTGAGGATGATCGGAAGCTCCCAGTTATCATTGCAAGGAAACTCACTTCCCAGCAGGAGGAGCAGCTGCTTAGTGTGCTAAGAAGACACAAGAAGGCAATTGGGTGGAGCTTGGCGGATATAGTAGGCATCAGCCCTCAAGTCTGTGAGCACCATATATTTTTAGAAGAGGGAGCAAGGCATGTCCGTCAACCTCAGAGGTGGCTGAACCCCACCATTCTAGAGGTGGTCAAGAAGGAAGTAACTAGGCTGCTTGAAGTTGACATCATCTATCCAATCTTGGATAGTGAATGGGTCAGCCCAGTACAGGTGGTTCCAAAGAAATCAGGAGTCACAACAATAAAGAATGAGCATCGAGAGCTCATTGCAACTAGAGTGCAGAACGCCTGAAGGGTATGCATTGATTAAAAGCGTCTCAACCAAGCTATCCGTAAGGATCACTACCCCCTGCCCTTTATTGATCAGATGCTTGATCGCCTGTCAGGTAAATCACACTACTGTTTTCTAGATGGTTACACTGGCTATTTTCATATTCATATAGCTCCTGAGGATCAGGAGAAAACTACTTTTACATGTCCATTTGGAACGTATGCATATAAGAGGATGCCTTTTGGCTTGAGTAATGCACCGACAACGTTCCAAAGATGCATGATGAGCATTTTCTCAGATCTTCTTAAGAACTGTATGGATGACTTCAGTGTGTATGGTGATTCTTTTAGCTTTTGCTTGGATAGTTTAGCTAGAATATTGGACAGGTATGTTAGTTCAAACCTTGTATTAAATTTTGAAAAATGTCATTTTATGGTCCAACAAGGTATTGTTCTAGGACATGTTGTTTCTAATACTAGTATTTCTGTAGATCCAGCAAAGGTAAATGTTATTTCTAGTTTACCTTACCCCTCCTCCATGAGGGAAGTCCACTCGTTTCTTGGTCATGCAGGTTTCTATTGGCGCTTTATCAAGGACTTCAGTAAGGTAGCATTGCCCTTATCCCGACTGCTACAAAAGGATGTTGAGTTTGAGCTGAGTACAAAGTGCAAGGAGGCGTTCGATAAGCTAAAGACCGCCTTGACCCAAGCCCTTGTTGTGAGAGGGCCTGACTGGAGTCAACCCTTTGAGATAATGTGTGACGCATCCAAATATGTAGTAGGAGCGGCGTTGGCTCAGCGCGATGGTAAGGACCCTTTTATTATTGCCTATGCATCTAAGACCTTAGACACTACTCAGTCTAATTACACTACTACTGAAAAAGAGCTTCTGGCAATTGTTTTTGCTCTGGATAAATTCCAAGCCTACTTACTTGGTACTAAGGTGGTAGTGTACTTAGACCATGCAGCTTTAAAATATCTATCAGCTAAAAGAGTCCAAACCAAGGTTAAAACGTTGGATATTATTGCTGCAAGAATTTGATTTAGAAATTAAGGATAGGAGTGGTTCCCAGAATTTAGTGGCGGACCACTTGAGTCGCCTAGAGCACATTAAGAGTGATTCTACTCCTATCAATGATGCTTTCCCATTTGAAAGCTTGCACACAATATCTGAAGTAGTTCCTTGGTATGCCCCTGTAGCTAATTATCTAGTTAGTCATACATTCCCTCCTAATTTTACTAAGCATCAAAGGAACAAGCTGAAAAGCGAGTCCAAATATTATATATGGGATGACCCATATTTTTGGAGGTATGGTGCTGACCAGATCATTAGAAGGTGTGTGTCTCAATCAGAATTTCAGTCAATTTTAGAGGCCTGCCACTTTTCCGAAAGTGGTGGACATTTTGGCCCTCAAAGGATAGCTAAAAAAATTTTAGACTATGGATTCTAGTGGCCTACCCTTTTTAAAGATGCTACTGCCTTCTGTAAATCTTGTTCCCCATGCCAAAGATTTGGTAATCTATTCAAGAGGGATGAGATGCCCCAACAGCTTATGCTGTTCTATGAAATTTTTGACATTTGGGACATTGACTTCATGGGTACGTTCCCAAACTCTAGCGGTTTCTTCTATATACTGTTAGCTATAATTATGTTTCTAAATGGGTGGAAGCAATTTCTACCCGTACTGATAATGCTAACATTGTTGTCCCTTTTGTTAGAAATCATATTATTTGTTGCTTTGAATCACCACGAGCAATCGTGAGTGATCAAGGCACTCACTTTTGTAACAGGAGATTAATAGGACTACTTAAGAAACATGGCATTGTCCACAAGGTA
Organism: Arachis hypogaea; assembly: GCF_003086295.3. NCBI lineage: Eukaryota > Viridiplantae > Streptophyta > Magnoliopsida > Fabales > Fabaceae > Arachis > Arachis hypogaea. The sequence goes on from NC_092036.1 coordinate 62,782,886, forward strand.
GCAATAGCTTACCATCCTCAGACCAATGGGCAAGCAGAGGTGTCTAACAGAGAGATTAAGTGCATTTTGGGGAAGATAGTCAAGCCTCATCGGAAGGACTGGAGCAAACGGCTTGTTGATGCGCTTTGGGCTTATCGGACGGCATACAAGACACCCATAGGAATGAGCCCCTTCCGCTTAGTGTACGGAAAGGCTTGTCACCTCCCAGTGAAGGTGGAGCACAAGGCTTTCTAGGCTGTAAGAGAATGCAACATGGGATTTGAGAAGGTGGTGCACGAAATTGTAAATCACACTTTTCACAACTCGTACAACTAACCAACAAGTGCACTGGGTCGTCCAAGTAATACCTTACCTGAGTAAGGGTTGATCCCATGGAGATTACTGGCTTGAAGCAAGCTATGGTTATCTTATTATTCTTAGTCAGGATATTAATAATAATTCTTAGTTTTATTTGTAAAAAGTAAAAGAATATGAAATAAATAATACTTGTTATGCAGTAATGGAGAACAGGTTGAGGTTTCGGAGATGCTCTACCCTCTGAGTTTCTGCTTTCCTACTGCCTTCTTCTTCAAACACGCATGGCTCCTTCTATGGCAAGCTTTATGTTAGTGGATCACCATTGTCAATGGCTACCATCCGTCCTCTTAATGAAAATATGTCTGCTACGGTTTCTCGCATGGCTAATTATCTGTCAGTTCCCACTTGTGTTGGAATAAGATCCATTGATCTTTTTGCACACTGTCACTGAGCCCAACAGTCGTGAGTTTAAAGCTCATGACAGTCATCCCTTCCTAGATCCTAGTCGGAATACCACAGACAAGGTTTAGACTTTTCAGATCTCAGGAATGCCGCCAATTGATTCTAACCTCTACCACAAAGATTCTGGTCTCACAGATTCGAATGCTCTGTTGTCAGGAGAGGTCATCAAACTCGTGAGTCAGGAGTCCAAGAGATACACACTCAAGCTGTTGCCCAATGACTACGTTGAGCTCAGATAGAATGGAAGTGGTTGTCAGGCACGCGTTCATAAGTTGAGAATGGTGATGAGTGTCACGGATCATCACGTTCATCACATTGAAGTACGAGTGAATATCTTAGAACAGAAGCAAGTGCAACTGAATAGAAAATAGTAGTAATTGTATTAATTCATCCAGACACAGCAGAGCTCCTCACCCCCAACAATGGGGTTTAGAGACTCATGCCGTCAAAGGTACAATAAGGAATGTAAAAATGTCATGAGGTAAAAAGTAAATCTCTAAAAGTAGTTTTTATACTAAACTAGTAACCTAGGTTTACAAAGAATGAGTAACTAGGTGCAGATAGTGTAAAAATCCACTTCCGGGGCCCACTTGGTGTATGTTTGGGCTGAGCTTCCTAGCTTTCACGTGCATAGGGCATTCTTGGAGTCTAGACGCCTCTTTTGGTGCCAGTTTGGGCGTTTAACTCTAGATTTGATGCCAGTTCTGGAGTTTTGACGCCAGTTTGGGCCATCAAATCTCGGGCATAGTATAAACTATTATACATTGCTGGAAAGACCAAGAAGTTTTCTTTCCAACGCAATTGAGAGCGCGCCAATTGGACTTCTGTAGCTCCAGAAAATCCACTTTGAGTGTAGGGAGGTCAGAATCCAACAGCATCTTCAGTCCTTTCTCGGCCTCTAAATCAGATTTTTGCTCAAGTCCTTCAATTTCAGCCAGAAAATACCTAAAATAAAAAAACACACAAACTCATAGTAAAGTCCAAAATGTGATTTTTGCATAAAAACTAATAAAAATATAATAAAAAGTGAGTAAAACATGCTAAAAACTATGTGAAAATATTACCAAAAAGCGTATAATTTATCCGCTCATCACAACACCAAACTTAACTGTTGCTTGTCCCCAAGCAACTAGACAAATAAAATAGGATAAAAAAAAGAAGGCTATGGTTCAATAACATCTCAGAGTCTTTTAATGAAGCTCAAATTCAAATTAGATGAGCGGGGCTTAAAGCTGTTTGCTTCTGAATAGTTTTGGCATCTCAATTTATCTTTTGGAGTTCAGAATGATTGGCATCCATAAGAACTCAGAATTCAGATAGTGTTATTGATCCTCCTAGTTAAATATATTAATTCTTGAACACAGCTACTTATGAGTCTTGGCTGTGACCCTAAGCATATTGTTTTCCAGTATTACCACCGGATACATAAATGTCACAGACACACAATTGAGTGAACCTTTTCAGATTGTGACTTAGCTTTGCTAGAGTCCCCAATTAGAGGTGACAAGAACTCTTATGCACACTCTTTATGCTTTGGATCACGACTTTAACCACTCAGTATGAAGCTTGTCACTTGGACCTTCATGCCACAAGTACATGGTTAGGGACAGCTTGATTTAGCCGCTTAGCCCAGGATTTTATTTCCTTGGGCCCTCCTATCCACTGATACTCAAAGCCTTGGATCCATTTCACCCTTGCCTTTTAGTTTAAAGGGTTACTGGCTTTTTCTTGCTTTTTCTTTCTCTCTTTTTTTTTTCAATGCTTTTTCTTGCTTCAAGAATCATTTTTATGATCTTTTAGATTATCAATAACATTTCTCTTTGTTCATTATTATTTCAAGAACCAACAATTTTAACATTCATAAACTTCACTATAAAAAATATGCACTGTTCAAGCATTCATTTAGAGAGCTAAAGTAATGCCACCACATATAAATAATTTGAATTTTTCTTATTTTGTACTCGAAATATTTGCACCCTTGCTCTTCTAAAAAAAATCTGCTATTTTATTCATGTTTGATGATAATAAGAGAATTAAATTATACCCAAATTGATAAAAAATAATACTAATCCTCATGCAATTATAATACTAATAATCATGAAATCCTAATACTAATGCTTATGCAACTCTTAATACAGGTCTCTAATGACAGAAGTTATCACAGAGTTAGGACTCAACAACCTTGATTTTGGGAGATAGGTGCTCCTTCAATCTGTAGGACACCTGGCGCTTCAAGGGATAACCTCTGGTGCTTCAGCTCCTGTAGCTCACGCCCTTCCAGCTCTTGTTCCTTGAGCAATTTGCAAAGCATGTTGTTGTCATTCTGCTGCTCTTCTTTGAGTTGATCCATTGCTTCTTGCAGCTTGGTGACAGATTTTTCCAAGCGGGCCCAATAGTTAAATTGGGGGATTTCTGGGAGAAGCTCATGCGCCCTCTTCTTGGTGGGGTTGTCTTGAGCTTGAGATCCATCCATTATCTTTTTAGTGATTGAGTACTCAGTTGGGACGAACTCATCCACTCCCATCTGTACCGATGCATCCTTACATAACAGATAGATCAAGCTTGGGTAGGCCAATTTGGCCTTAGTAGATTCCTTTTGTGCAATTGTGTACATTTCACAAGGAATTAGCTGATGAACCTCCACCTCTCTTCCCAACATAATACAGTGAATCATCACTGCCCTTTTTATAATAACTTCAGAACAGTTACTTGTGGGAAGTATAGAATGCCCAATGAAATTCAGCCAGCCCTTAGCAACTAGTTTGAGATCTCCCCTCTTTAGTTGGTTTAGGACACCTTTTGTGTTGGTTATCCACTTCATTTTAGGGAGGCATATGTCCTCTAGAACTTGATCCAGCTTTTTATCTTTATCCATTCTCCTATTAAAGGATTCTGGATCATCTTGCAGTTGAGGAAGTTTGAGGACTTCTCTTATTTTGTCCAGATGAAAGTAAATAATCTTCCCCCTGACCAAGTCCGAAAGGTGTGGAAGGAAGCTCCCTCTATTCTTTGCTTATCTATTAGCCACAGATTTGCATAGAATTTCTGGACCATGTTTTTTCCCACATTCATCTCAGGATTAGCTAGGATTTCCCAGCCTCTATTTCGAATCTGCTCTTGGATCTCCAGATATTCGTCTTCTTTCAGATCAAATTTAACTTCCGGGATCACTGATCTTCTGCATGTGATTTTGAAATAATGGTCTGCATGTTCTTTGGTGCAGAACTTCTCACGCATCCAAGGTTTTGGATTGTTCTCTTTCTTGCCTCTTGGAGTGGTTTGTTTTCCTTTAGAGGCCATGATCTTGGTGAGTTTTAGCTCATTGATCACGGAAAAACACACCAAACTTAGAGGTTTGCTTGTCCTCAAGCAAAAGAAATGAAAGAAGAGGGATAGAAGGAGAGACGGATTCGAATGGTGAATGAATGGGGATGGCCGAAAGGGATTTAAAAGGGAGGGGTGGGTTTCGAAATTTTTGATAAAGATATGATAGAAAGATATGATTGGTAAAAGATAAACATGATATGAAAAAGATAGGATTTTAAAATTTTGAAAGATATGGAAAAGATATGGGAAAATTGAATTTGAAATTTTTTTTTTTGTTAATGCATCTAAGAAATAAGAGGTAATATGGTTGATTTGAAAAGATATGGAAAGAATTTGGAAAGATTGAATGAGTTTTAAAAAGATTTGAAAAAGATTTGAAAAGGATTTATAAGATAATTAATTAATTTTTTCGAAAATGGATTTTAAAAGATGAAGATTTGTAATGTTTTTATGCAGAGAATTATGAATTAAAATAAGAAAATTTGAAAAAAATTGAATTGGGAACGAAATTCCACTCCCCATGCTCTTCTGGCGTTAAACGCCCAGAATGGTATCCATTCTGGCGTTTAACGCCCATTTGTTGGCCAATATGGGCATTTAAATGCCAAAAATCCTTTGTCACTGGGCGTTTTTCTAAACGCCCAGGACGCTACTCTTCTGGTGTTAAACGCCTAGAATGCTGCCTATTCTGGTGTTTAACGCCCACAATGCTACCTTTACTGGCGTTAAACGCCCAGAATGATACCCATTCTGGCGTTTAACGCCCAGAATGCCTCTTTACTGGCATTTTTATGCCAGTGAGCTCTTTTTCTCTGTTTTTATGCCCAGAACTCTGCTGTAACTCTGTAAACTTCTATAGTTGACCATAAATTGTATCAAACTCCTATAATTATTATTTAAATAACAAAAATCCTTGCTAATGGTTGGGTTTCCTTCCAGCAAGCACTTCTTTATTGTCTTTAGCTGGACTGTACTGAGCTTTAATCTAGTCTCTATTTTGAGCATTGCTGCTCAATATTGCCTTCAAGATAATGTTTGACTCTTTGCCCATTAACAATGAACTTTTTATCAGAGTCAATATCATGAAGCTCTACATATCCATATAGTGACACACCTGTAATCACATATGGACCTTTCCACCGAGATTTCAATTTCCCAGGGAACAATCTGAGCCTAGAGTTGAACAGCAGGACCTTCTGTCCTGGCTCAAAGACTCTAGATGCTAGCTTTTTGTCATGCCACTTTTTTGCTTTCTCTTTGTAAATTTTGGCATTTTCGAAAGCATTGAGTCTGAACTCCTCTAGCTCATTTAGCTGGAGTAATCTCTTCTCTTCAGCTAACTTAGCATAATGGTTTAGGAATCTGGTTGCCCACTAGGCCTTGTGTTCCAGTTCCACTAGCAGATGACAGGCCTTGCCATACACAAGCTGGTATGGAGAGGTCCCTATAGGAGTCTTGAATGCTGTTCTGTATGCCCACAGAGCATCATCCAAACTTCTTGCCCAATCCCTTCTACGGGTACTTACATTCCGTTCCAAGATTCGTTTTAGTTCTCTATTTGAGACTTCAGCCTGACCATTTGTCTATGGATGATACAGGGTTGCCACATTGTAGTTAATTCAATATCAGACAAGAGCAGCGTCAAGCTGTTTATTGTAGAAGTGAGTGCCTCCATCACTTATTAGTATTCTAGGGACACCAAATCGGTTGAAGATATGCCTTTGGAGAAACTTCAGCATGGTCTTACTATCATTAGTGGGTGTTGCAATTGCTTCTACCCATTTAGATACATAGTCTACTACCACCATAATATAAGTGTTTGAATATGATAGTGGGAAAGGCCCCATGAAGTCAATGCCCCACACATTAAACAACTCAATCTCTAAGATCCCTTGTAGAGGCATGCCATAACCGTGAGGTAGGTTACCAGCTCTCTGGCAACTGTCACAGTTACGTACAAATTCTCAGGAATCTCTATAAAGAGTAAGCCAGTAGAAGCCAGACTAGAGAACCTTTGTGGCTGTTTGCTCACCTCCAAAATGTCTTCCATATTGTGATCCATGGCAATGCCATAGGATTTTCTGTGCCTCTTCTCTGGGTACCCATCTACGAATTATTCCGTCTGCACATCTCTTAATGAGATATGGTTCATCCCACAAGTAGTACTTTGCATCAGAAATCAATTTTTTCGTTTGCATCTTACTGTACTCCTTGGGTACGAATCTCACAGCTTTATAGTTTGTGATGTCTGCAAACCATGGTACTTCCTGAATGGCAAATAGTGGCTCATCCGGAAAGGTTTCTGAGATCTCAATAGAAAGGAGGGAAGCTCCTGCTACTGGTTCTATCCGGGACAGGTGATTAGCTGCTTGGTTCTCTGTCCCTTTTCTATCTCTTATTTCTATATCAAACTCTTGCAGAAGCAACACCCACCTTATGAGTCTGGGTTTTGAATCCTGCTTTGCGAGGAGATATTTAAGAGCAGCATGGTCAGTGTACACAATCACTTTTGATCCTACTATTTAAGATCTGAACTTGTCAATGGTATAAACCACTACAAGCAACTCATTCTCTGTGGTTGTGTAATTCTTCTGTGCGTCATTTAAAACACGACTAGCATAATAAATGACATGAAGAAGCTTGTCATGCCTCTGTCCTAATACTGCACCAATGGCATGGTGGTGCATAAAATTGTGATCATCAATGGCGCCATCAACATGGTACGCTCGATTGAAATCTCAACTCTTTATCACTACTTCGCACAACTAACCAGCAAGTGCACTGGTTTGTCCAAGTAATAAACCATATGCAAGTAAGGGTCGATCCCACGGAGATTGTTGGTATGAAGCAAGCTATGGTCATCTTGTAAATCTCAATCAGGCGGATTCAAATGGTTATGGAGGATTAATGATTAAGAGATAAATAAAACATAAAATAAAGATAGAGATACTTATGTAATTCATTGGTGAGAATTTTAGATAAGCGTATGGAGATGCTTTGTCCCTTCCGTCTCTCTGCTTTCCTACTGTCTTCATCCAATCCTTCTTACTCCTTTCCATGGCAAGCTGTATGTTGGGCATCACCGTTGTCAATGGCTACAGTCCCGTCCGCTCAGTGAAAATGTTCAACGCACTCTGTCACAGCACGGCTATTCATCTGTCGGTTCTCGATCATGTCGGAATAGAATCTAGTGATTCTTTTGCGTCTGTCACTAACGCCCCACAATCGCGAGTTTGAAGATCGTCACAGTCATTCATTCCCTTAATCCTACTCGGAATACCACAGACAAGGTTTATACTTTCCGGATTCTCAAGAATGCCGCCATCAATTCTAGCTTATACCACGAAGATTCTGATTAAGGAATCCAAGAGATAAACATTCAAGCCTTGTTTGCATGTAGAATGGAAGTGGTTGTCAGGCATGCGTTCATAAGTGAGAATGATGATGATCGTCACATAATCATCACATTCATCATGTTCTTGGGTGCGAATGAATATCTTAGAAGAAGAATAAGCTGAATTGAATGGAAAATAGTAGTAATTGCATTAATACTCGAGGTACAGCAGAGCTCCACACCTTAATCTATGGTGTGTAGAAACTTCACCGCTGAAAATACATAAGTGATAATGGTGATCATTGGCTTCGGCCCTAGAGAGGGAACCAAAAGAACCAAGATCTAGGCATGGCCGTGAGGCCAGTCCCCATGATCTAAGAACTAGACGTCCAAAAATGAAAATACAATAGCAAAATGTCCTATTTATAGAGAACTAGTAGCTTAGGGTTTACAAAAATGAGTAAATGACGTAAAAATCCACTTCCTGGCCCACTTGGTGTGTGCTTGGGCTGAGCATTGAAGCTTCCATGTGTAGAGACTTTTCTTGGAGTTAAACGCCAGCTTTTGTGCCAGTTTGGGCGTTTAACTTCCACTTTTGTGCCAATTCCGGTGTTTTACGCCAGAATTCTTGAGCTGACTTGGAATGCCTGTTTGGACCATCAAATCTCGAGAAAAGTATGAACTATTATATTTTTCTGGAAAGCCCAGGATGTCTACTTTCCAACGCAATTGAGATCGCGCCAATTGGGCTTCTGTAGCTCCAGAAAATTCACTTCGAGTGAAGGGAGGTCAGAATCCAACAGCATTTGCAGTCCTTTTCAGCCTCTGAATTAGATTTTTGCTCAGGTCCGTCAAATTTCAGCCAGAAATTGCTTGAAATCATAGAAAAACACAAAACTCATAGTAAAGTCCAGAAAAGTGAATTTTAAATAAAAACTAATAAAAATATAATAAAAACTAACTAAAACATACTAAAATCAATGCCAAAAAGCGTATAAATTATCCACTCATCACAACACCAAACTTAAATTGTTGCTTGTCCCCAAGCAACTTAAAATCAATAGGATAAAAAGAAGAGAATATACAATGAATTCCAAAAACATCTATGAAGATCAGTATTAATTAGATGAGCGGGGCTTTTAGCTTTTTGCCTTTGAACAGTTTTGGCATCTCACTTTATCCTTTGAAGTTCAGAATGATTGGCTTCTATAGGAACTCAGAATCCAGATAGTGTTATTGATTCTCTTAGTTAAGTATGATGATTCTTGAACACAGCTACTTTATGAGTCTTGGTCGTGGCCCAAAGCACTCTGTTTTCCAATATTACCACTGGATACATCCATGCCACAGACACATAACTGGGTGAACCTTTTCAGATTGTGACTCAGCTTTGCTAGAGTCCCCAATTAGAGGTGTCCAAGGTTCTTAAACACACTCTTTTTGCTTTGGATCACGACTTTAACCGCTCAGTCTCAAGTTTTCACTTGACACCTTCACGCCACAAGCACATGGTTAGGGACAGCTTGGTTTAGCCGCTTAGGCCAGGATGTTATTCCTGTAGGCCCTCCTATCCACTGATGCTCAAAGCCTTGGATCCTTTTTATTACCCTTGCCTTTTGGTTTAAAGGGCTATAGGCTTTTTCTGCTTGCTCTTTTTTTCTCTTTTTTTTTGGATTCACTGCTTTTTCTTGCTTCAAGAATCATTTTTATGATTTTTTAGATCCTCAGTAACATGTCTCCTTTTTCATCATTCTTTCAAGAGCCAACAATTTTAACATTCATGAACAACAAATTCAAAAGACACATGCACTGTTCAAGCATACATTCAAAAATCAAAAGTACTGCCACCACATCAAAATAATTAATCTGTTATAAAATTCAAAATTCATGCAATTCTTCTCTTTTTCAATTAAGAACATTTTTCATTTAAGAAAGGTGATGGATTCATAGGACATTCATAACTTTAAGGCATAGACACTAAGACACTAATGATCATAAGACACAAACATAAATAAAACATAGAGCATAATTTTCGAAAAACAGAAAAATAAAGAACAAGGAGATTAAAGAACGGGTCCACCTTAGTGATGGCGGCTTGTTCTTCCTCTTGAAGATCTTATGGAGTGCTTGAGCTCCTCAATGTTTCTTCCTTGTCTTTGTTGCTCCTCTCTCATGATTCTTTGATCTTCTTTAATTTCATGGAGGAGGATGGAATGTTCTTGGTGCTCTACCCTTAGTTGTCCCATGTTGGAACTCAATTCTCCTAGGGAGGTGTTGATTTGCTCCCAATAGTTTTGTGGAGGAAAGTGCATCCCTTGAGGCATCTCAGGGATTTCATGATGAGGAATTTCTTCATGTCCATGAGTGGGATCTCTTGTTTGCTCCATTCTCTTCTTGGTGATGGGCTTGTCCTTATCAATGAGGATGTCTCCCTCTATGTTAATTCCAACTGAATTACAGAGGTGATAAAAGAGATGAGGGAAGGCTAACCTTGCCAAGGTAGAGGACATGTCCGCCACCTTATAAAGTTCTTGGGATATAACCTCATGAACTTCTACTTTCGCTCCAATCATGATGCTATGAATCATGATAGCCCGGTCGATAGTAACTTCGGACCGGTTGCTAGTGGGAATGATTGAGCGTTGGATAAACTCCAACCATCCCCTAGCCACGGGCTTGAGGTCATGCCTTCTCAGTTGAACCGGCTTCCCTCTTGAATCTCTCTTCCATTGAGCGCCCCCTTCACAAATGTCTATGAGGACTTGGTCCAACCTTTGATCAAAGTTGACCCTTCTAGAGTAGGGGAGTTCATCTCCTTGCATCATGGGCAAGTTGAATGCCAACCTTACATTTTCCGGACTAAAATCTAAGCATTTCCTCCGAATCATTGTAAGCCAATTCTTTGGGTCCGCGTTCACACTTTGATCATGTTTCTTGGTGATCCATGCATTGGCATAGAACTCTTGAACCATTAAGATTCCGACTTGTTGAATGGGGTTGGTAAGAACTTCCCAACCTCTTCTTTGGATCTCATGTCGGATCTCTGGATATTCACCCTTTTTGAGTTTGAAAGGGACCTCGGGGATCACCTTCTTCATGGCCACAACTTCATAGAAGTGGTCTTGATGCACCCTTGAGATGAATCTCTCCATCTCCCATGACTCAGAGGTGGAAGCTTTTGCCTTCCCTTTCCTCTTTCTAGAGGTTTCTCCGGCCTTAGGTGCCATAAATGGTTATGGAAAAACAAAAAGCAACGCTTTTACCACACCAAACTTAGAAGGTTTGCTCGTCCTCGAGCAAAAGAAGAAAGAAGAAAGTAGAAGAAGAAGAAATAGAGGAGATGGAGGGGGGCTTTGTGTTTCGGCCAAGGGGGAGAAGTAGTGTTTAGGTTGTGTAAAAATGAAGGACTGAAGATGGGTTTATATAGGAGTGGAGAGAGGGGTAGGGTCAGTCATTATGGGTGGGTTTGGGAGGGAAAGTGGTTTGAATTTGAATGGTGAGGTATGTGGGGTTTTATGAAGGATGGATGTGAGTGGTGAAGAGAATGGTGGGATTTGATAGGTGAAGGGTTTTTGGGGAAGAGGTATTGAGGTGATTGGTGAATGGGTGAAGAAGAGAGAGAGGGGTGGGGTAGGTGGGGATCCTATGGGTCCACAGATTCTGAGGTGTCAAGGATAGCTCATCCCTGCACCAAGTGGCGTGCAAAAATGCCCTTTCTGCCAATCCTGGCGTTAAACGCCGGGTTGCTGCCCTTTTTTGGCATTAAACACCAGTCTGGTGCCCCTTTCTGGCATTAAACACCAGTCTGGTGCCCCTTACTGGCATTAAACGCCCAGAATGGTACCAGACTGGGCGTTAAACGCCCCTTTTGCTGTCTTCACTGGCGTTTAAATGCCAGCAAGTTTTCCTCCAGGGTGTGCTGTTTTTCTTTCTGTTTTTCATTCTATTTTTTCTTTTTCAATTGATTTTGTGACTTCACATGATCATCAACTTACAGAAAACATAAAATAACAAAAGAAAATAGAAATTTAACATAGATAAATAAAAATTGGGTTGCCTCCCAACAAGCGCTTCTTTAATGTCAGTAGCTTGACAGTGGGCTCTCATGGAGCCTCACAGATACTCAAAGCAATGTTGGAACCTCCCAACACCAAACTTAGAGTTTGAATGTGGTGGTTCAACACCAAACTTAGAATTTGGTTGTGGCCTCGCAACACCAAACTTAGAGTTTGACTGTGGGGGCTCTGTTTGACTCTGTTTTGAGAGAAGCTCTTCATGCTTCCTCTCCATGGTTACAGAGGGGCATCCTTGAGCCTTAAACACAAAGGATTCTTCATTCACTTGAATGATCAATTCTCCACTGTCAACATCAATCACAGCCTTTGCTGTGGCTAGGAAGGGTCTGCCAAGGATGATGGATTCATCCATGCACTTCCCAGTCTCTAGGATTATGAAATCAGCAGGGATGTAATGGCCTTCAACCTTTACCAGAACATCCTCTACAAGTCCATAAGCTTGTTTTCTTGAATTGTCTGCCATCTCTAGTGAGATTCTTGCAGCTTGTACCTCAAAGATCCCTAGCTTCTCCATTACAGAGAGAGGCATGAGGTTCATGCTTGACCCTAGGTCACACAGAGCCTTCTTGAAGGTCATGGTGCCTAATGTACAAGGTATTGAGAACTTTCTGGGGTCTTGTCTCTTTTGAGGTGATCTCTGCCTAGTCAAGTCATCCAGTTCTTTGGTGAGCAAAGGGGGTTCGTCCTCCCATGTCTCATTACCAAATAACTTGTCATTTAGCTTCATGATTGCTCCAAGGTACTTAGCAACTTGCTCTTCAGTGACATCTTCGTCCTCTTTAGAGGAAGAATACTCATCAGAGCTCATGAATGGAAGAAGTAAATCCAATGGAATCTCTATGGTCTCAATGTGAGCCTCAGATTCCCATGGTTCCTCATTAGGGAACTCATTGGAGGCCAGTGGACGTCCATTGAGGTCTTCCTCAGTGGCGATCACTGCCTCTTCCTCCTCTCCAAATTCGGCCATGTTGATGGCCTTGCACTCTCCTTTTGGATTCTCTTCTGTATTGCTTGGAAGAGTACTAGGAGGGAGTTCAGTAACTTTCTTACTTAGCTGACCCACTTGTGCCTCCAACTTTCTAATGGAGGACCTTGTTTCAGTCATGAAACTTTGAGTGGTTTGGATTAGATCAGAGACCATGGTTGCTAATTCAGAGTGGCTCTGCTTAGAATTCTCTATCTGTTGCTGAGAAGATGATGGAAAAGGCTTGCCATTGCTAAACCTGTTTCTTCCACCATTATTGTTGTTGAAACCTTGTTGAGGTCTCTGTTGATCCTTCCATAAGAGATTTGGATGATTTCTCCATGAAGGATTATAGGTGTTTCCATAGGGTTCTCCCATGTAATTCACCTCTTCCATTGATGGGTTCTCAGGATCATAAGCTTCTTCTTCAGATGAAGCATCCTTAGTACTGCTTGGTGCAGCTTGCTGAGTCAATATTTTGTTCTGAGCCAATATGGCATTCAGAGTATCAATCTCAAAAACTCCTTTCTTCTGATTTGTCCCATTGTTCACAGGATTCCTTTTCATAAGTGTACATGAATTGGTTATTTGCAACCATTTCAATGAGTTCTTGAGCTTCTGCAGGCGTCTTCTTCAGACGAAGAGATCCTCCAGCAGAGCTGTCCAATGACATCTTGGACAGTTTAGACAGACCATCATAGAAGATACCTATGATGTTCCATTCAGAAAGCATGTCAGAAGGACACTTTCTGATCAATTGTTTATATCTTTCCCAAGCTTCATATAGGGATTCACCTTCCCTCTGTCTAAAGGTTTGGACTTCCACTCTAAGCTTACTCAATTTTTGAGGTGGAAAGAACTTTGCCAAGAAGGCATTGACTAGCTTTTCCCAAGAGTTCAGGCTTTCTTTAGGTTGTGAGCCCAACCTTATCCTAGCTCTGTCTCTTACAGCAAAAGGGAATAGCATAAGTCTGTAGACCTCAGGGTCAACCCCATTGGTCTTGACAGTGTCACAGATTTGCAAGAATTCAGCTAAAAACTGATGAGGATCTTCCAATGGAAGTCCATGGAACTTGCAATTCTGTTGCATTAGAGAAACTAATTGAGGCTTAAGCTCAAAGTTGTTTGCTCCAATGGCAGGGATAGAGATGCTTCTCCCATAGAAGTCGGGAGTAGGTGCAGTAAAGTCACCCAGCACCTTCCTTGCATTGTTGGCATTGTTGTTGTTTTCGGCTGCCATGTCTTCTTCTTGTTTGAAGATTTCTGTTAGGTCCTCTACAGAGAGAAGTGCTTTAGCTTCTCTTTGCTTTCACTTCAAGGTCCTTTCAGGTTCAGGGTCAGCCTCAACAAGAATGCTTTTGTCTTTGTTTCTGCTCATATGAAAGAGAAAAGAACAAGAACGTATGGAATCCTCTATGTCACAGGATAGAGATTCCTTGAGGTGTCAGAGGAAAAGAAGAATAAAAGGAGAAGGTAGAAGAATTCGAACTTATCAAGATGGATAGAGTTTGAATTGTGCATTAAGGAGGAGTGTTAGTCCATAAATAGAAGGATGTGAGAATAGGGGAAGAATTTTTGAAATTAAAGTAAAAGATTTTAAAATAATTAAAAGAAATTTTGAAATTTTGATTGATGATTTTCGAAAACTAAGATTGAGAAAGAAAAGAAGTGATTTTTGAAAAAGATTTTGAAATTAGAATTCAAAAAGATATGATTGAAAACTATTTTGAAAAAGATGTGATTAAAAAGATATGATTGAAAAACAAATTAAAAAGATTTGAATTTTTAAAATTAATGACTTGGCTAACAAGAAATTTAAAAGATATGATTCAGACATTAAACCTTTCTCAACAGAAAAGGCAATATACTTGAAATGTTGAATCAAATCATTAATTGTTAGCAAGTATTTTTGAAAAATGGAAAGAAATTGATTTTGAAAATATATGATTGAAAAGATATGATTTGAAAAAGATTTGATTTTGAAAAATTATGAAAACTTGAAAAAATTTAAATTAAAAACAAAATCTTCCTTCTTGTGCCATCCTGGCGTTAAACGCCCAGAATGGTATCCATTCTGGCGTTTAACGCCCAAAACTCTACCCTTTTGGGCGTTAAACGCCCAGCCAGGTACCCTGGTTGGCGTTTAGACGCCAGTTTTCCTTCCTCACTGGACGTGTTGAACGCCCAGCTTTTTCTGTGTAATTCCTCTGCTGCATGTTCTGAATCTTCAATTCTCTGTAGTATTGACTTGAAAAGACACAAATTAAAAATTTTTTTTGAATTTTTAATGATGAGGAATAATCAAAATGCAACTAAGATCAAATAAACAATGCATGCAAGACACCAAACTTAAAAGTTTGTATACTACTGATACTAACAAATTGAGAATGCATATGAGAAACAACAAAACACATAAAACAAGAGAATTTAAAGATCAGAGCAAGGAAATCATCAAGAACAACTTGAAGATCAATGAAGACACATGAATGAATTCGAAAAATGCAAGAAGAACAGAAATATGCAATTGACACCAAACTTAAAATTAGACAGTAAACACAAACAAGAAACATAAAAATATTTTTGATTTTAAGATTTTATAAATTTTTTTGTATTTTTCGAAAATTATGTGGAGAAAGAAAAATAAGGATATCAAAATTCTTTATAAGAATTCCAGAAATCATGCAATGTTAGTCTAAAGCTTTAGTCTAAAAAGATTAGACATGGCTAGCCAAGCTTCAGCAGGACATTACATTCAAGAGCTAAATTGATGAGAATCAATCAGCTTTTGTGATGATAAGAACATCACCTTGAAACTCTAGAATTCATTCTTAAAAATTCTGAAGAAAAATACCTAATCTAAGCAACAAGATGAACCGCCAGTTGTCCAAACTCGAACAATCCCCGGCAACGGCGCCAAAATCTTAGTGCACGAAATTGTGATCATCAATGGCGTCATCAACATGGTACGCTCAATTGCAATCTCAACTCTTTATCACAACTTCGCACAACTAACCAGCAAGTGCACTGGGTTGTCCAAGTAATAAACCTTACGCGAGTAAGGGTTGATCCCACGGAGATTGTTGGTATGAAGCAAGCTATGGCCATCTTGTAAATCTCAGTCAGGCAGATTCAAATGGTTATGGAGGATTAATGATTAAAAGATAAATAAAACATAAAATAAAGATAGAGATACTTATGTAATTCATTGGTGAGAATTTCAGATAAGCGTATGGAGATGCTTTGTCCCTTCCGTCTCTCTGCTTTCCTACTGTCTTCATCCAATCCTTCTTACTCCTTTCCATGGCAAGTTGTATGTTGGGCATCACCGTTGTCAATGGCTACAGTCACGTCCTCTCAGTGAAAATGTTCAACGCGCTCTGTCACAGCACGGCTATTCATCTGTCGGTTCTCGATCATGTCAGAATAGAATCTAGTGATTCTTTTGCGTCTGTCACTAACGCCCCACAATCGCGAGTTTGAAGCTTGTCACAGTCATTCAATCCCGGAATCCTACTCGGAATACCACAGACAAGGTTTAGACTTTCCGGATTCTCAAGAATGCCGCCATCAATTCTATCTTATACCACGAAGATTCTGATTAAGGAATCCAAGAGATAAACATTCAAGCCTTGTTTGCATGTAGAACGGAAGTGGTTGTCAGGCACGCGTTCATAAGTGAGAATGATGATGAGCGTCACATAATCATCACATTCATCATTTTCTTGGGTGCGAATGAATATCTTAGAACAAGAATAAGCTGAATTGAATGGAAAATAGTAGTAATTGCATTAATACTCGGTACAATAGAGCTCCACACCTTAATCTATGGTGTGTTGAAACTCCACCATTGAAAATACATAAGTGATAATGGTGATCATTGGCTTCAGCCCTAGAGAGGGAACTAGAAGAACCAAGATCTAGGCATGGCCGTGAGGCCAACCCCCATGATCTAAGAACTAGACGTCCAAAAATGAAAATACAATAGCAAAAGGTCCTATTTATAGAGAACTAGTAGCTTAGGGTTTACAAAAATGAGTAAATGACGTAAAAATCCACTTCCGGGCCCACTTGGTGTGTGCTCGGGCTGAGCATTAAAGCTTCCATGTGTAGAGACTTTTCTTGGAGTTAAACGCCAGCTTTTGTACCACTTTGGGCGTTTAACTCCCACTTTTGTGCCAGTTCCAGCGTTTTACGCCAGAATTCTTGAGCTGACTTGAAATGCCTGTTTGGACCATCAAATCTCGGACAAAGTATGGACGATTATATATTTCTGGAAAGCCCAGGATGTCTACGTTCCAACGATTTTGAGAATGTGCCAATTGGGCTTCTGTAGCTCCAGAAAATCCACTTCGAGTGCAGGGAGGTCAGAATCCAACAGCATCTGCAGTCCTTTTCAGCCTCTAAATCAGATTTTTGCTCAGGTCCCTCAATTTCAGCCAGAAAATACCTGAAATCACAAAAAAACACACAAACTCATAGTAAAGTCCAGAAAAGTGAATTTTAAATAAAAATTAATAAAAATATTATAAAAACTAACTAAAACATACTAAAAACATACTAAAATCAATGCCAAAAAGCGTATAAATTATCCGCTCATCACATGGTCACTGGCATCACACATTAGTTCAAGTGGTAATGTCTAGTCTGGTGCAGAAATGACTGGTGCTGTGACCAACTTAGCTTTCAGAGTCTCAAAGGCCTGCAAACACTCTGTGTCAAAGACAAATGGTGCATCAGCAGCTAGCAAATTACTCGGAGGTTTGGCAATTTTTGAAAAATCCTTTATAAACCTTCTATAGAATCCTGCATGCCCTAGAAAGCTTCTGATTGCTTTAACATTGGCAGGTGGTGGTAATTTTTCAATTAATTCTACCTTAGCTTGATCCACCTCTATTCCGTTGTTCGAAATCTTGTGCCCAAGGATAATTGCTTCAGTCACCATAAAGTGACATTTTTCCCAATTTAAAACTAGGTTAGTCTCTTGGCATCTTTTTAGAACAAGTGCTAGATGGTTAAGACAGGAGCTGAATGAGTCTCCAAATACTAAGAAGTCATCCATGAAGACTTATAGGAATTTCTCTACCATATTAGAGAAGATAGAAAGCATGCATCTTTGAAAGGTAGCAGGTGCATTGCACAGACCAAATGGCATCCTTCTGTAGGCAAATACCCCAGATGGACATGTGAATGTTGTTTTCTCTTGATCTTGAGGATCTACTGCGATTTGGTTATAACTTGAATAGCCGTCCAAAAAGTAGTAGTATTCATGACCTACTAGTCTCTCTAGCATCTGGTCTATGAATGGTAAAGGAAAATGATCCTTTCTGGTGGCTGTATAGAGCCTTTTGTAGTCAATACACATAAGCCACCATGTAACTGTTCTTGTAGGAACCAGTTCATTCTTTTCATTATGAATCACTGTCATGCTTCCCTTCTTTGGGATGACTTGGACAGGGCTCACCCAGGGGCTATCAGAAATAGGATAAATAATCACAGCCTCTAGTAACTTAGTGACTTCTTTCTGCACCACCTCCTTCATGGCTGGATTCAGCCGCCTCTGTGGTTGAACCACTGGCTTAGCATCATCCTCCAATAGGATCTTGTGCATACATCTAGCTGGGCTAATGCCCTTAAGGTCACTTATGGACCACCCAAGAGCTGTCTTGTGTGTCCTTAGAACTTGAATTAGTGCTTCCTCTTCCTGTGGATCTAAAGCAGAGCATATGATAACTGGAAAAGTGTCATCTTCTCCCAGAAATGCATATTTCAGGGATGGTGGTAGTGGTTTGAGCTCGGGTTTTTGAGGCTTCTCCTCCTTATAAGGAGTTATCAGAGGTTCTTCTGTTTTCTCTGATTCCTCCAAATCAGGCTCAATATCTTTAAAGATATCCTCTAGCTCTGATTCGAGACTCTCAGTCAAATTGATCTCCTCCACTAGGGAGTCAATAATATTAATGCTCATGCAGTCTCTTGAAGTGTCTGGATGCTACACAACTTTGACAGCATTCAACTTAAACTCATCCTCATTGACTCTCAGGGTCACTTTTCCTTTTTGGACGTCAATGAGAGTTCGTCCAGTTGCTAGGAAAGGTCTTTCTAGAATGAGAGTTGCACTCTTGTGCTCCTCCATTTCCAGCACTACAAAGTCAGTGGGAAAGGAGAATGGCCCAACCTTGACAATCATGTCCTCAATCACGCCTGATGGCATTTTAATAGAGCCATCAGCAAGTTGGAGACATATTCAGGTTGGTTTGACTTCTTCAGTCAAACCAAGCTTTCTAATAGTGGATGCAAGTATCAGGTTGATACTTGCCCCTAGATCACATAGAGGTGTCTTGGTACAAGTACCCTCTAATGTGCTTGGTATCATAAAGCTTCTGGGGTCTTTAAGCTTCTCTGGTAAGCTTTTCAGAATGACTACACTGCATTCTTTGGTGAGGAAAAATTTTCAGTTTCTCTCCAATCCTTCTTATGACTTAAGATCTCTTTCATGAACTTAGCATAAGAGGGTATTTGCTCAAGTACCTTTGCAAACAGAATCTTTATCTCAAGAGTTCTGAGATAGTCTGCAAAGTGGGAAAATTGTTTATCCTGTTCCGCTTGATGAAGTTTCTGAGGATAAGGCATCTTGGCTTGGTATTCTTCAACCTTAGTTGCTGCAGGTTTATGTCCTACATAAATGGTTGGAGAAACCTGCTTAAGGGGGTTATTATCAGCACTTGCAGGTGCCTGACCCCTTACTGGCGTTCGAATGCTAGAGCTGGCAGTAGAATGGGCGTTTAACACCAGGTTACTGCCCTTTTCTGGCATTTAAACCCCAGAATTGGCAGCTGAATGGGCGTTTAACGCCAGGTTACTGCCCTTTTCTGGCGTTTGAACGCTAGAATCATTCCTCTCTGTGCTCTAACTGTCCTCAGAGGAATTTTGGGCAATGAGTTCGTCATCCTTTGTTAGTTGTTCCTTTCTTAGCTTTTTGGTGCCTTGAGTTGAGATATTCAATGTCTTTCCACTTCTTAAGTGAACAACTTAGCATTCTTCTATTATCTGTTCAGATAACTGCTGTCTTATCTGATCCAATTGTGCTTCTATATTTTTGTTAGCATTTTTAGTATCTTGTAACATTTCTTTGAACTCTACTAACTGGTTTGTTAGAAGAAGTATTTGCTGGTTAAGTTCAGCAACTTGTTCTGGAGGACTAATTTCAGTGGATACTGCTTTAGCCTCTTCTTTCATGGGAGATTCACTATTTAAATACAGATGCTGATTTCTTGCAACTGTATCAATGAGCTCTTAACCCTCTTCAATTGTCTTCCTCATGTGTATAGATTCATCAGCTGAGTGGTCTAAAGATATCTGGGCTTTTTTTGTAAGCCCATAGTAGAAGATGTCTAACTGCACCCATTCTGAAGACATTTCAGAGGGACATTTCCTCAGCATCTTTCTGTACCTCTCCCAGGCACCATAAAGAGATTGATTATCCCCTTGTTTAAAGCCTTGGATGTCCAGCCTTAGCTGTGTCATCCTTTTTGGAGGGAAATATTGATTTAGAAATTTGTCTGATAACTGCTTCCATGTTCGTATGCTTGCTTTGGTTTGGTTATTTAACCACCTCTTAGCTTGATCTTTTACGACAAATGGAAACAGTAGTAATCTATAGACATCCTGATCTACTTCTTTATCACGTACTGTGTCTGTAATTTGTAAGAACTGTGCCAGAAACTCAGTAGGTTCTTCCTGTGGAAGACCGGAATACTGGCGATTTTGCTGCACTATGATAATGAGCTGAGGGTTTAGCTCAAAGTTGCTAGCCTTAATAGGGGTATACAGATACTACTCCATATGAAGCAGCAGTGGGGTTAGCATATGACCCCAGAGTCCTTCTGGACTGTTCAGTTCCACTTAGGTCCATGATGGAGAAAGGGAGCTGATGTGAATTGTGAATAAAATTTTATTTTAATATTTTTTTTTAAAAAAACAGAAAATAAAAGAAAATTGGAAACTAAAATAATTAATTAATTAAAAGGAACTGAAAATTTTGGGTGGTGTGACGTGAGCAGAAATTGGCAGATTAAGAATTATTTAGAAAAATGGCGTTGCGAGTACAGTTCTTAACCGGTGAAAATCCACTTATCAATTTAGAAAAGAGTTATCACAAATTTTAGAAATAAAATACTGAGAGTATGAGTCCCAGGTCGTCTCCCAACGAGTTACAGGAAAATGTGCTATTTTATCAATCAAAGATTTTTCAAATGGTTTTTTTTAGTTTGATAAACAGAAAATTAAATTAGAGAATTTATATGATTTAAATAAAATCTTGACCGGGAGAAGATTAATTGGAAGTTCTATCCTTGTTGAAATTTTGTGAAGCTTAATTAATAATTAGTCATTGTTTCCATTTAGTTAATGCTCAACGAATAAAGGAAAGTCAAATTAAAATTCAACTTCTATTCACAAGTCCTAATCCTCTCCCTTGGGAAGGATTAGAGTTAGTGACTAACAAGCCAACCAACAATGAACCAATTACAATTGAACTCTTGAGTATTCTAACTCAAGGTTCTCCTTTTAATCAACTCCCAATCAAGTTGGGAAACTACTCCATCATCATAAATGTAGACTTCACAAAATCAATGGGGAAAATAAAAAGAGACATAATAAATAATAATGAAAGAGATTAATTAAAAGTAAAAATAGTTTTGTATTAATAAACTCTGAAAATAATCCAATATCAACTCTGGACAAATTAAGAATATGGAAGAGTAAATGAAAAGTAAATAACAAACTATAATGACCATTTCCGGAGGTAGACTCTTCTCAAAATCCAAAGCCAAAAATCTTCAAATCCTAATTTATGAATGTCAAAGAGAGAAACCTAGGGGAGGAGTAAAATCAGATCTAAAAACTAGAAATTATGTGGAATGAATTGTTGCCTTTGTTTCTAGATGTTCCCTGGCTCTAATTTGTGTTTCTGGGCCGAAAACTAGGTTGA
Organism: Arachis hypogaea; assembly: GCF_003086295.3. Classification (NCBI taxonomy): domain Eukaryota; kingdom Viridiplantae; phylum Streptophyta; class Magnoliopsida; order Fabales; family Fabaceae; genus Arachis; species Arachis hypogaea. The sequence goes on from NC_092036.1 coordinate 62,804,332, forward strand.
AATATGGCCTAGAATCTATGCCAACAACTTCTGTAATTCTACAGATCGCGCACGTCATGCGGCCGCGTCGTCCACGCGTTCGCGTCACTCAGTGTTTTTCGTACCACGCGTGCGCATCGTCCACGCACTCGCGTCGTTCATGCAGCTTCCAATCCGCGCGATCGTGTCAGGCATGCGAGCACGTCACTGTGATTTCTTCCATTTCACGCGGTCGCAGGAGCCGTGCGCTCGCGTCACTTCTCACTGGTCATCTCCTCAATTCTTTGTGTTCCTTCCATTTTTGCAAGCTTCCTCTCCATTCCTTATGCCATTCCTACCCTATGAAGCCTGAAACACTTAACACACAGATCATGACATCGAATGATATGAAGGAAAATAAAAATATACAATTAAAAGGTCTTTAGGAAGCATGTTTTCAATCATGGAACATTTTCAGGAAGGAATTGCAAATGCATGCAAATTATATGAATAAGTGGGTGAAGACTTGATAAAACCACTCAATTAAACACAATATAATTCATAAAATAATGGTTTATCAACCTTCCCACACTTAAACATTAGCATGTCCTCATGCTTAGTTGAAGGAGACAAATCTAAATGGATAGGGACATGTGAGATTCATGCAATGCAATGCAACCTATATATACATGAATGCAACTATATGATTTTGTCTATATGATTAAAAATAGATAAGTTCTCTGAGACAAAACATGGGGGCAGATTCCACTAATTCAAATCATACAGTAAAAGCAGGTAAATTTGTAAGAAGATAGCTCGTGAAAGTAGGGAACACAGGATCTAGCATTGAACCCTTGCTGCTGGTGTGTGTGCACTCTAATCCTCTTTAGTATATGGGGTAATCACTCTATCTTTCTCTAATCGTGCTTTCAAAAATTTTGTTTTTCACCTAATCAATCAATAATTTTATAATGCCAATGTAAACATCATGAGTCTTTTCATGGTTGTAATGGGGCTAAGGTAGGGTGAGGGTATTCTGAGTAGGATTCATGGATTGAATGACTGTGACAAGCTTCAAACTCACAAGGGTTGGGCATAGTGACAGACGCAAAAGGATCAATGGATCCTATTCCAGCATGAGTGAGAACCGACAGATGATTATCCGTGCGGTGACAGCGCACCTGGACCATTTTCACTGAGAGGACGGATGGTAGCCATTGACAACGGTGATTCACCAACACACAGCTTGCCATAAGAAGAACCTTGCGTGCGTGAAAAAGAAGACAGGGAGAAAGCAGAGATTCAGAAGACAAAGCATCTCCAAAACTCCAACACATTCTCCATTACTGCGTAACAAATACTCATTTCATGCTCTTTCACTTTTTACAACTGAAACTAAAGAACCCTATTGGTATCTTGTCTAAGAATAATAAGATAACCATATCTTGCTTCAAGCCGGCAATCTCCATGGGATCGACCCTTACTCACGTAAGGTATTACTTGGACGACCCAGTGCACTTGCTGGTTAGTTGTGCAGAATTACATAGTGTGAGTGTAATTTTCATGTACCAACGCTCCACTAGCTCAGTCTTCTGCTGTGGGCGGATCTTCCAAGAAGAAGATCTCTAGTTCCTAGTTTTTTGCCATCTTTTTGCCATGGAATAACTTTAAGCGATGTCCATTGACTTTGATAAGTTCAGAGCTTGAAGGATGGCTCAAATGAAAGAATCTATATTGTTCCACCCTCTATACTTGATAGGGACCATCCCATCTGGATCTCAACTTGCCTGGCATGAGCCGCATTCTGGAGTTGCAAAGTAGGACTAAGTCCCTAGGTTGGAATTCTCTTCTCTTGATGTTCTTGTCATGCACAGCCTTCACTTTCTCCTTATACAGCCTGGAGTTTTCATAAGCTTCTAGGCAGAGGTTCTCTAATTCTTGTAGTTGCAACTTCCGTTCAGCTCCGGCTCTCTCATAGTCCATGTTGCATTCCTTTACCGCCCAGAAGGCTTTGTGTTCCAACTCAAGTAAAAGATGACAGGCCTTTCCATAAACCAAGAGGAAAGGACTCATCCCAATTGGTGTCTTGTATGCTGTCCGATATGCTCAAAGCGCGTCTTGGAGCCTGGTGCTCCAGTCCTTTCTATGAGTCTTGACTATCTTTTGCAGTATGCGCTTTATCTCTCTGTTAGACACCTCGGCTTGCCCATTAGTCTGGGGGTGGTAGGCTGTTGATACTTTATGAATTATCCCATGCTTCTTTAGTGAACCTGTTAGTCTCCTATTACAAAAGTGAGTGCCTTGATCGCTCATGATTGCTCGTGGAGATCCAAGGCGACAAATAATATAGTTTCTAACAAAGGAAACAACAGTTTTAGCATCATCAGTACGGGTGGGAATTGCTTCTACCCATTTAGAAACATAATCTACAGCTAACAATATATAAAGGTGGCTATTAGAATTTGGAAATGGACCCATGAAGTCAATGCCCCAAACATAAAAAATTTCACAGAAAAGCATAATTTATTGAGGCATTTCATCCCTCTGGGATATATTACCAAATGTTTGGCACGGAGGACAAGATTTACAAAGGTCAGCAGCATCTTTAAAAAGAGTAGGCCACCAGAATCCACAGTCTAAAACTTTTCTAGCAGTTCGCTAAGGGCCAAAATGTGCTCCACTCTCATATGAGTGGCAGACCTCTAAAATAGACTGGAATTTTGATTGAGGTACACACATTCTAATTACCTGGCCAGCACCACACCTCCATAGATATGGGTTATCCCATTGACGTTAGGATTCTTGCTAGTAAAGAATTTCATAAAAACAGTCGCGTTGTAGATATAGTTTCTAAACCGACAGAAATCCCTTCGTACAAATGTTTTGGTTGTCACAAGTAACAAACCCTTAAATAAATTGATAACCGAAGTATTTAAACCTCGGGTCATCTTCTCAAGGAATTGCAGGGAAGTGTGTTCTTATTATTGTTTATGAGTTTGTAAAATGGGGTTTTGGAAGTTAGGCAATGGGCACAGGTATATTTTCAAAGCAATAAAAATAAATAAATAACTGTAAAATAAACTCTTGGCAAGGTATAAAGACTGGAAGTCTTATCCTAGTTATCCTTATCAATTATGAAGAGAATTGAATTCTTCTCCCACCTTGTTAACCTCTAACTATGAAGGTAAGTTAAGTGGATGAATTAATTCGAATCCTCAAGTCCTAGTCTTTCCTTGGGAAGGGCTAGAGTTATTGGAATATGAATTAATAAAATGAAGAAATCCAATTTTCAATTAATAATGAGTTTGATAATTCTAGAGTCACCAATTATTTAACCAAAACCAAAAGGAAAGAAAATTGTATCTACTGGAATAAGAATGTCTTCAGATTGAGAACAACAATAACATAAATAAAAGGAAGCAATATTAAACTAAAATATCTTAAATAACATTAATTTAAAAGAGTAATCTGTAACATGGAACAGTTTATAAATTAAATTCGGATGAATAAAAATAAAGAACCTGGGATTGAGAGTCACTCCTAAAACTAAATCTAAATCATGGAAAGTAACAAAAAATTCGGAGTCTTCCTCGATGGATGCATTCCTCCACTTCATAACCTCTGGTCTCTGACTTCTGGACTTGGATTTTGGGCCAAAAAGGCTTCAGAATCCGCTATGAGTGTTTCTGCAATTTATGGTGCGTGGCCTCTGTCACGCGTTCGCATGGGTCACGCGGTCACGTCATTCGGAGTTCTCCTAGTCACGCGGTCGCGTTGTTCACGTGTCCGCGTCGGCCGCGTCAGTCATGCGGCCGCGTCAATGCTTCTTCCCTCTTGGTACGTGATCGCATCGTCCATGCGATCGCGTGGATGCCAGTTTCTTCAAAACTCCGTTTTGCGCTTTCTTTCCGTTTTTGTATGTTTCCTTTTCCATCCTTTAAGTCATTCCTGCCTTAGAAAATCTAAAACTACTCAACACACTAATCACGGCATCGAATGGAATTAAAGGTGATTAAAATAATTAATTTAAAAGCATAGGAAACATATTTTTCACATACATCACATAATAAGGAAGGAGAAGTAAAATCATACAATTAATATGAATAAGTGGGTGAAGGATTTAATAAATCACTCAGATTAAGCATAAAATATATCATAAAATATGGGTTTATCAACCTCCCCACACTTAAGTAATAGCATGACCTCATGCTATGTCCAAGGTAAAAAGTAAGGTTTTGAAGTGGTTGAATGCCATGCAATGCAATTCTAATCTAAATGCAACTAACTAAATGCATGATGCAATTCTAATTTCATTCACTCATATATAAAGCTTACATGTAGTTAAATCAATTCACATTTTTAAGGAGTCATATATATATATATATATATATATATATATAGCCAACCTTAGATAATGATAAAGCATTTTTACAATTGAGATGGGAGAGAAAAACATTTAATAAACTTGCAAGACAATTAGTAATTTAAGCAGAGATATATGTTAATGAGTTAGTGAACCCTCACTGGATTTTGTGTTTACTCTCTAGTCACTCAGTGTTTATTGGGTTAATCACTCTATTCTTCTTTTTATCCTTATTTTCTATAACTTTGTTTTTCATCCAACCAATCAACAATTATAAAATATAGACATACCAAAAATCATGAGGTCTTTAATTAAGGTTGTAATGGGGCCAAGGTAAAGGTAAGGGTATATGTGAATCCTTAATTAGTCTAAGATCTCACCTAATACACATAATTTCTAAAGTAAAGCTTCTTTACCCATTTTCCCATAATTCCCACTTTTTATGTCACATGCTCATATTTTGTTCCTATACCATGTGCATTTGCTTTAATTTTCATTTTTTTAATGCACATGGTAATTAATCATTTTAATTTCACATGAGCATCTTTCCCGAAAATTCTTAATTTCTTTTCAATTTTGTTCTACCCTTGTTTCTGTCATCCATGTTCCCATAAAGTTTCCCCACACTTAATTAATTACACAACTTTCTATCTTAAGCTAATCAAGAATTCAACTTGGGAATTTATTTGTTTTTCTGCTTAAGGCTAGTAGTGTGGCTAAATAGAATAAAAGGGAATTAAAAGGTTCAAATGGGCTAACAAGGATGGCATAAAAGGTAGGCTTTATTTGGGATAGTGAGTTAAAAATCAAACAAGGCTCATCACTCTCTTGGCATGTATCTATATTCTATACTGGACATATAGATTAAAACAAAGCAAAGAACATCAGAATAGAAAAGAAGAGCGGAACACACAGGAATAAAATATTATGGTTTAAATGTAACCATACAATTAAGCTCAAAACTTACAGGCTGTATGTTCTCAAACTCATAAATCATATATCACTCATGTATGTCATGGAGGTTTAGTTAAAATTTCCCATTATTCTCATAAAAAAATTGTCTTAGGTGGCCTTTAAAGTTTTAATGTTCCTCCTTGATGAAATGTTGTCAACTTAACTATATGATGTAATGCGCTATATACAATGTTTATGGATTTAAATCTGTTATGTTCAATTTCCTAGCTTACTTCCTTTTTATATTTTTCAATTTAGACTATGCTATCTTATGCTAAAAAGGGTAAACTATACTAATTAATCCGTTAATAAGATAGAATTGCAAACTAAACTAAATGACTAAAATAAATTAAATAGCTAAAATATGAACTAAAAATGCAAAATGCAGAAATAGAGTAGAAATACATCAAAGTAGCAATGTATAAGTACTCAGAAAATAACAATAAAAAGAAAAATACAGAAAAATATCCAGAATAAAAGAAAAAGAGATGTAGTGGTTCACCAAAATAAAAAGCCAGAGATGGCGACCTCCCCACACTTAAAGTGAAGCATCGTCGCTGATGCTCAGTCAAGCCGGGTGTGAAGGGGTGTCATCACTGGTAGGAATGGTAGCTGGAGTCTCGGTGGTAGTGAGCTGAGGATCTGGCTGCTGTAGAGGAGGTGCTGACTGGATCGGGATCTCAGGATCTGCGGCCTCAATTTGATGTGAGACCTCTGCCTAGGGAGCAACCTGCTCCGTGCCTACCTACGGATGGGTCTCCTCCTGGTGCTCATCCGCCTCCTCCTCGGATGGCTAAGATGGTGAGTCAGGCTCGGAGGGGATGTCACTTCCCTATCGGATCATTAGCTTCAGATGCTCATACCGGCGCCGGTTACAGTGCTCTATCTGATCAAGCTGTCGAAATAAACGGTGCACGAGGTGGTAGACCGGCTTTGAGGTAGGTAAAGGTGCAGTGGTGGCAGCAGGGGCAGCTGTGGAAGAAGAGGGTCCGGCAGACGGTGGGGCTATTTCATCAGTAGCAGTGAAAGGTGGTGATCTGTAGCCCAAAGCCAGGAAGTTCCTACTGTGAAGAATGATCTTCCTGCAGTCCGCAGCCGGTGGTCTCTCATCGGCATCATCCCATGGCATGTCAGCTCGACGGCCTAGCTGTGTAACCAGATAAGGAAAGGAAAGACTGCCTCGGACGTGGACCCTGGCCATATAATGCCGGATAAAGCGTGGCAAGTACATGTCCTTACCCTCCATCACACACCAGAGGAGGGTGATCATAGGAGCTGGAATCTCTGTCTCATGAGTACTCGGCATCACATAATTACTCAGGATCTGATGCCATAACCGAGCCTCATCATTTAGGTATGCCCGCTCGATACCCTTGGGCAGGGTGGTGTCCTGACTCATCTCCCAAGGAACAGTCGGGTCCAGGGTTATCCTTGCCTTGACAGCATCCCAATCAAACCTCACGAAACGCATGTCCTCCTCAGCCTTTTTGTAATCATCAGGCTGAACAGACTTAGGTGGGAGCTGTAGGATGTCCTCTATGGCCTCTTCAGTGACCAGAATCTGCTTGCCCCGCAGGTTCACTGCATCTAGGGTAGTGTTATAGAAGTTGCAGTAGAATTCCCTAACCCAAGATGCATTGACCTCTATCAGTGCTCTTTCCATAAAGAACCAGCCTCTTTGTTTGATTTGCTCAGTGGTGTATTGCTGGAGTGCTTCTGGAATCTTCATAGTTCTCTCCAGGTATAGGTTTCTGGAGTCTGCAAATGCCGGATACTTCAGCTCACAGTATGGATTTGCAAATTTGATGGAATCATTTGCAGGTAGCAGCTAGTCAGCTTTTTCCTGCTGGGTAAAGTTCTTCTCCCGCCATGAGGAATCATGCATTAGATCTATGATGGACTGGGAGGGGTCTCCTCTTTTGCGCTTGCTAGTAGCCTTGCCTTTTCCCTTTCTCTGTGAGGTCGACATACTGAAAAATAGAAAACCAGGAAATATAAAAATAAGAAAACAAATAGGCAATTAAACAAAGAAAACTAAAAGCGGCAAAGGAGAATGAGAATGAGGCAAATGAGTTAGGTAGATGTGCATTAAGAATTTTATAGTAGTTTAAAAGTTTGAAAGGAATAATTTACAATCCAAAATGTATTAGAATTCAAGTTAAATAGAAAAATTGTCATCATGCCATGGTTAAAAAGTTATTGGAAAGTGAAAAGTCAGAAAAGAGATTATAAAAAGTTAGTATGGGTAGAAATGGAAAAAGAAGTTAGTAAATTAAAATTAGTGAGTCAGGAAAATGTGGGTAAAGTAAATGGCATAAAGAAAGTATTCCATGAAACAAGGATTCATAGGTAGGAATAGAAGTAACTCATAACCAAACAAGGAAAACAATTGGATGCTGATTCAAAGAGATATAAAGAAGAATTGGAATCAGAGCATCACGGATGCAGTTTATAAATTAGGAAATCAAAGAGGATAATAAAGCATGCCCTGGCATTCATGAAATGGTTCGGGTAAAGCAGAGTAAAACAAAGTTCAAAATGCCAAACCAAAACATGAATGAAAATATTTTATAGAAATTTGGGCAGCATTCCGGCTAAATATGGAGTATCCCGGAAAATAAACAGCAATCAAAGCATTGCATATGAATTAAAAATTAAGCTGTAGGTACAGATAAGGAATATAAACATGAAAATTCAGAGTAATAAGCAACAAATGCAGGAAATCACAGCATATAAACAAGGGTACAACAACAGCAGAATTGCAGATATGATAAAACAGAAACATGAACAGTGCAAGTAGACAGACCTAAATCCACTAACCAAATCCTAGGCTACCTAACAATCTAAAATCCACTACAACATGCATATCTAACTAGCCTAAACATGAACATAAATGGAAAAATGAAGAAAAACTACGAACGGATAAAAGGGTTTGCGTGTTGCGGAACCTGGTAGGTGAAGGAGGAGAGTGGGGCAGAGAGGTGGCTGGGGGTAGGGGAAGGGGTGGTGTTGCTGGTTGAAGGGGGTTGTGGTGCGGCGGTGGCCGCGGCGTGCGGTGGCGTGGAGGTGAGCAGTGGCGGAGGAGGGGGGAAAGAAGAAAGAAGAAGAAAGAAGGGAAGAGGAAAGAGGGGGGTAGATGGCGGCGGCGTCTGGGTGGTCGGCGGCGTCCGGGCGGTGTCGGTGGTGGCCGGGTGGTGGTGGAGGGTAGAGGAAGGAGAGAGGGGGAAGAGGGAGGGGGTGGGCGCACGATTGATAGGGTTCGCATGGCTGGGGGGTTATATTTTGAAACCCACGTGGCCGCGTGGGGCACGCGGTCGCATGGTAGGGGTGAAAAATGGGTGGGCGCGATTGCGTGGAACGCGCGATCGCATGGGAGGGGTAGGAAGGGATGGACGCGATCGCGTGGGTCGCGCGATCGCGTTGCTGGAATTTGTGCTAGACGCACGATTCCAGCGTCGTTTCAGCGCAACTCTCTGTCTCCTTCTAGGGTGTTGTGCAGTCCATGCGACGTGGTCGCGTCGCTCACGCGGTCGCATGAAATTGGTTATGTACATGTGACGCGATCGCGTCAGGCACGCGATCGCGTGTGTCTTTTGCGCGAAAAGCACAAGGGCAGCACGAGTCCAGCCCAAATTTCTGGATGTTGGGGTTATACGCCGATCTTCAGGGCACACGACCATGTGATGTACGCGGACGCATGGGGGTGTTTTATCGCAATTGACGCGATCGCATGATTGATGCAGTCGCGTCGCATGCCCCTTTTTTTTGGAATATGTAATTATGCAGTATGCAGAGTGCAAAATGGTATGAATGTTATGAGTAATTCCAGGTTCAATGAAAAATAAAATAAAACTTGAAAACAACTAAAACTAAATAAAAAAAAATGAAAAAAAGGAACGATCATACCATGGTGGGTTGTCTCCCACCTAGCACTTTTGGTTAAAGTCCTTAAGTTGGACGTTGGTTGAGCTTCCTGTTATGGCGGCTTGTGTTTGAATTCATCCAGAAATCTCCACCAACGCTTGGAATACCAATAGCCTCCGGGGTCCCAAACTAGGCATGTGAAGCTTCTGAGCAGCTTCAAACAGATTTTCAGGCTCCCGGGGTGATGAATATCAGAATATTTTCTGCGATCCCAAACTTTGGTTCCAAATCCGCTTTTGTTTTGATCTATACTTTTCCATTTAGGCGGTTTGGAAATTAGATTCTCACCACGGTGGCCAAACCTTCTCCGTAATCCACTCAATTGAGCATGATACCAATCCTTGCACTTCGAGTTGAAGCGTGGAATCTTATTGAACCTTGTGCACCGGCTCTGAGCATGAGCCATTTCCCTTTTACTCTTAAAGCCACAGAGCGCTCTAAGCTAGACATCTATTTCAAGCAAACCATATTCAAGTGGAATATTGAAGATAGAAGACAAGGATTTTACCCACTTGTAGTTTGTGGTGGGCGGTAACGGCCTTGGGATAGGTGTTTCCAGTGGTTCTGTAAGTTCTACTCCCTTATAATCTTCTGTGAATTCTTCCACTTCAACCATCTCTTGATCAGAGTCTTCAATTTCTCCTTCATCATCGCTCAAGTCATATATTGGAGGTTGAGAAAGATCTACCTTAGCATCATCTTCATATTCACTCGGGAAAGATTCTTCTGTCTCAAAGAAATCAGTTGTGAATGCAAGTTCGCCGCTAAGAGAATGGGACTCGTGATCATCATCATCAAGGAAACCTGTGTCCTGGGTTATTCCATTAAGTTCTTCATAAGATATTTGCAGTGGAGGCGGTGCAAAATCCTCCTCAGCATCAATTGTAATATCCTTGACGGAGTTCTCCACAACAACCGACTCTTCTTCTTCTGTAATGACAGCTTTCTCTACTTGTTCTGGTACGAGGTTATGCTCTATGCTGTTCACTGGAGTTTCTTGTGTCTTCTTCACAACACATTCTTCATTATATTCTCCACATAAGGCCATGGGGGTCTGTTGAGGGGCTGAACGTCCGGAAGATAATTACTTTAACTTCTCCACCATTGCTTGCTCCAGTTGATGAAGGAGTGCGGTACATTGTTTCATTGATTCTTCGAGGCTAACCCGTGATTCTGACTTTGATGGATATGGGTTATGTGTATGGGGGAGTGGTGGTTCTTGGGAGTAATTGGATTGGTATTGGGGCGGATAAAGATCGTATGGTGGCGAATGGCGAAAAGAAGCTTGTGAGTGTGGTGGTTCGAGGTCATGTTGAGAGGATGGTCTATAGGCACGGGGTGGGGCTTGTTGGTAGTTACAAGGTTGTCCACCATATCTTTCAGCTGGGTATGCATTGTAGAATGGTCGTTGTCCATGATATCTTGGAGGGTGTTGTTGCCTAAAGGGTTGATTAGATCCTCTTGGCTCCATCCATCCTTGATTAGTCTTACCTTGATACATATTCCTGCTGTGGTTTCTATTTCCTTCAACAAAGTTAGAACCAAACTCAAAGCGAGAGGGGTGAGAATTCATAGTAGTTATCAGAATTAAGGGGGGAAAAGGAGAAATAGATAAACAAGTAAAAGAAAAATATTTTTTTTAAGAAAAATATTTACAATAACTAATAATAAGGCACACGTTTGCAATTCCCCGGCAACGGCGCCATTTTGACGTTAGGATACTTGCTAGTAAAGAATTTCATAAAAATAGTCGCGTTGTAGATATAGTTTCTAAACCGACAGAAATTCCTTCGTACAAACGTTTCGGTTGTCACAAGTAACAAACTCCTAAATAAATTGATAACCGAAGTATTTAAACCTCGGGTCGTCTTCTCAAGGAATTGCAGGGAAGTGTGTTCTTATTATTGGTTATGAGTTTGTAAATTGGGGTTTTGGAAGTTGGGAAATGGGCAGATGTATATTTTCAAAGCAATAAAAATAAATAAATAACTGTAAAATAAACTCTTGGCAAGGTATAAAGACTGGAAGTCTTATCCTAGTTATCCTTATCAATTATGAAGAGAATTGAATTCTTCTCCCACCTTGTTAACCTCTAACTATGAAGGTAAGTTAAGTGGATGAATTAATTCGAATCCTCAAGTCCTAGTCTTTCCTTGGGAAGGGCTAGAGTTATTGGAATATGAATTAATAAAATGAAGAAATCCAATTTTCAATTAATAATGAGTTTGATAATTCTAGAGTCACCAATTATTTAACCAAAACCAAAAGGAAAGAAAATTGTATCTACTGGAATAAGAATGTCTTCAGATTGAGAACAACAATAACATAAATAAAAGGAAGCAATATTAAACTAAAATATCTTAAATAACATTAATTTAAAAGAGTAATCTGTAACTTGGAACAGTTCATAAATTAAATTCGGATGAATAAAAATAAAGAACCTGGGATTGAGAGTCACTCCTAAAACTAAATCTAAATCATGGAAAGTAACAGAAAATTCGGAGTCTTCCTCGATGGATGCATTCCTCCACTTCATAACCTCTGGTCTCTGACTTCCGGACTTAGATTTTGGGCCAAAAAGGCTTCAGAATCCGCTATGAGTGTTTCTGCAATTTATGGTGCGTGGCCTCTGTCACGCGTTCGCATGGGTCACACGGTCACGTCATTCGGAGTTCTCCTAGTCACGCGGTCGCGTTGTTCACGTGTCCGCGTCGGTCACGTCAATCATGCGGCCGCGTCGATGCTTCTTCCCTCTTGGCACGCGATCGCATCGTCCATGTGATCGCGTGGATGTCAGTTTCTTTAAAACTCCATTTTGCGCTTTCTTTCCATTTTTGTATGTTTCCTTTTCCATCCTTTAAGTCATTCCTACCTTAGAAGATCTGAAACTACTCAACACACTAATCATGACATCGAATGGAATTAAAGGTGATTAAACTAATTAATTTAAAAGCATAGGAAACATGTTTTTCACATACATCACATAATAAGGAAGGAGAAGTAAAACCATACAATTAATATGAATAAGTGGGTGAAGGATTTAATGAATCACTCAGATTAAGCATAAAATATATCATAAAATATGGGTTTATCACCCATACATAGTATTTGGACTCGCTTTTCACCTTGTCTCTCTGATGCTTAGTGAAATCGGGAGGAAAAATGTGGCTAACTAGATAATTAGCTACGGGTGCATGCCAAGGAACTACATCAGATACTGCCTGTAAGCTATCAAATGGGAAATTATCATTGATAGGAATGGAGTCATCTTTAATGTGTTCAAGGCGACTCAAGTGATCAGCCACTAAATTTTGGTTACCACTCCTATCTTTAATTTCCAGATAAAATTCTTGCAGCAGTAGCATCCAACGTATTAACCTTGGTTTAGATTCCTTTTTAGCAAATAAATATTTTAGAGCTGCATGGTCTGAGTACACTACTACCTTAGTACCAAGTAAATAGGCTTGAAATTTATCCAGAGCAAAAACGATAGCTAGAAGCTCTTTTTTGGTAGTAGTGTAATTAGATTGAGCATCATCTAAAGTCTTAGATGCATAAGCAATTACAAAAGGATCGTTACCTTCATGTTGAGCTAGTGCTGCTCCTACTGCATGATTGGAGGCGTCACACATAATTTCGAATGGTTGACTCCAGTCTGGTCCCCTCACAATCGGAGCTTGAGTCAAGACAGTCTTTAGCTTATCAAACGCTTGTTTGCAATCCTCACTGAACTCGAACTCAATGTCTTTCTGCAGTAGTCTGTATAAGGGTAGTGCTACCTTACTGAAGTCCTTAATGAATCTCCTGTAAAAACCTGCATGGCCAAGGAACGAACAGACTTCCCTCACAGAGGAGGGGTAAGGTAAACTAGAAATAACATCCACCTTTGCTGGGTCTACAGAGATACCAGTATCAGAAACAACATGTCCTAGAACAATAACTTGTTTTACCATAAAATGACACTTTTCAAAATTTAAAACAAGGTTTGAACTAACACACTTGTCCAATACTTTAGATAAACTATCCAAGCAAAGGTTAAATGAATCACCATAAACGCTAAAGTCATCCATAAAAACTTCTATACAGGTCTCAATGAGATCAGAGAAAAGACTCATCATACACCTTTGGAAAGTAGCTGGTGCATTGCATAAGCCAAATGACATTCTTTTATAAGCATAAGTTCCAAAAGGACATGTAAAAGTAGTCTTTTCCTGATCTTCAGGAGCTATATGGATTTGAAAATAAGCTGTATAACCATCTAGAAAGCAGTAGTGAGATTTACCTGACAGGCGATCAAGCATCTAATCAATGAATAGCAAGGGATAATGATCCTTGCGAGTGGCTTAGTTGAGACGCCTGTAGTCAATGCAAACTCTCCATGTGTTCTGTACTCTGGTTGTCAGAAGTTCTCCTTGCTCATTCCTTATCGTTGTGACTCCAGACTTCTTGGGCACCACTTGTACTAGACTGACCCATTTGCTATCTGAAATGGGGTAAATGATATCTACTTCAAGTAGTTTGGTTACTTCCTTCTTCACAACTTCTAAGATGGTGGGATTCAATGTTCTCTGAGGTTGACGGATAGGCTTTGCTCCTTCTTCTAAGGATATTCTATGTTCACAAACTTGAGGACTGATGCCTACTATATCTGCCAAGCTCTATCCAATTGCTTTCTTATGCGTCCTCAATACACTAAGCAGTTGTTCTTCTTGTTGGGAAGTGAGCTCCCTTGCAATGATATCTGAAAACTTCTGCTTGTCCTCAAGGTATGCATACTTGAGGTGTGAAGGAAGGGGCTTTAATTCTATTTTCTACTCATGGCTTGGTTCTGGATTCTCTGGGGCTAGTGAAAATGGTGATGAATTTTCAGTATGTTCGGAGGGTGTCCCCACACTTGGGTCTTGCTCCATGTGATTCTCATCCATGTCTTCATGGTGATTTACTGCTATGATTTCATCAATGATGTTACATTGGAATATGGAGTGATCTTCTGGGGGGTGCTTCATAGCTTCATACAGATTGAAGCTCACTGTTCTGCCATCTACCTCAAAGGAATAGGTTCCCGAAAAGGCATCCAGCTTGAATTTTGAAGTCTTCAAAAATGGTCTACCAAGCAGGATTGACGAAGGTCTCCCTGAGTCATTTTGGGGCATCTCCAGGATATAGAAGTCAATGGGAAATGTGAGCCCCTTAATGCTCACTAATACATCTTCAGCAATTCCAACCACTGTGATAATGCTTTTATCTGCTAACACAAAACGAGCTGTCGACCTTTTTAAGGGAGGGAGCCTTAAAGCATTATATATAGACAAGGGCATAATACTCACGCATGCTCCTAAATCATACATACAGTCAGAAAATATCACACCTCCAATGGTATAGTTAACCATGCATGGGCCTGGGTCACTACATTTTTCAGGTATATTTCCCATTAAAGCAGATATAGAACTACCTAAAGGAATAGTTTCTAATTCATTAATTTTATCTTTATGTATGCACAACTCTTTTAGAAACTTTGCGTATTTAGGTACTTGCTGAATAACATCAAAAAAGGGAACAGTTACCTCAACCTTTTTGAAGATCTCTACCATTTTGGGATCAAGTTCCACCTGCTTTCTGGTCCTCTTAGCAAGGTGTGGAAATGGAATAGGAGTGGCGTCTTTTATAGCTTCAGCTTGCTGGGGTTCTGCATTCCTTGGTTGGGCTGCTTCTGCTTCAGCCATGCCTTGTGCTTCATCCTCTTCTTCAACATCCTCTACCTCAACTGTGTCTGCAGCTGGGGCTTGTTCTGGCGGGCTTGGTCCCTCTGGATTCCTCTCTTGCAGTGTGGTTCCAGATCTCAAGGTAATGGCATTGATGCCACCCTTGGAGTTGGGTAATGGTTGAGAGGGGAGTCCACCAGAGCTTGAAGATTGGTTGTTAGAGTTATTCAGTGATCCAATCTGTGAGACAAGGGCTTGCAAGGTAGAGTTCAGACCATTTAGAGTAGAAGTAAGGTTGTTTTCCATGGCCTGCTGTCTCCGATCAATAGGTTGTAGTAACTCATCATTAGAAGATGAAGAGGGATAAGTGATCTGAGGGGTCTGCTGAAATGCTTGAGGCTGCCTTAGATGCGGTGCTCTGTAGGCTTGATTCTGATTCTGCTGCCTTAAGTTGTTATTGTTATTCCACCTCTGGTTTCTATTATTATCTCTACCTCCTCTGTTATGATTGTCCTTCCAAACCTGGTTAGAATTATCTCTCCAACCTTGGTTGGGGTTATCTTGCCATCGATGGTTGTAGCTGCCACCTTGATTGTACCCTTGATTGGGGCGGTCATAGAAGTTATGAGTGGCTGCCACAGTGTGGTTTTCCTGTTGGAGTTGCAGACACTCATCAGTATAATGACTGTAATCGGCACAGATCCCGCATACTCTTTGGGGAACCAACTGTTGGCTTTGCTGTGGTGGAGAAGGCTGAACTTGCTGAGCTTGTTGTTGACTCAATTGCATCTGCTTCAGTAAGTTAGTCATTTCACATAAGCTCTGAGTTAGAGCAGCAGTCTCTTTGCTAGAGAATACCTCTGCAACAGCTCTTGACCGACTTTATTTCTGCCTGTGTTTCCTAGTAGATTCAACTAAGTCGCTGATCAATTGCCATGCCTCATCAGTAGTCTTGTACTTTTTCATAGACCCATTGCTAGCACCTTCCAATGTGGTTTTATCTTGAGATTTCATGCCCTGTGTAAAGTAGCCAAGCAACACTATCTTGTCAATCATATGGTGGGGACATGCTTCTAGAAGATTATTGAAGCGTTCCCAATATTCGTAGAGAGTCTCAGATTCGTCCTGAACGATCATGGAGATGTCTTTCCTCAGTTTATCGGTAACCTCAGCTGGAAAGAATTTCTCCAAAAATTCTCTTCTAAGCGTATCCCAGTTAGAAACAGTTACTCCGGGTTGAGTGTAGTACCACTCTCTTGCTTTTCCCTCAAGAGAGAATGGGAAGGCTTTTAACAGAATAGAAGTTTCATCAGTACCATCACGCTTAACAGTCGAACAAGCTATTTGAAAATCCCTAAGGTGCTTGATAGGCTCTTGAGCAGGTAAGCCATGAAACTTGGGCATCAAGTTGAGTAGTACATTCTTTATTTCAAAGTCCACAGCCACCGCTGGGTGGTGTGCTTGATACGGCTGCAGTATAAAATCAGGGGCTCCAACCTCCTGGATAGTGACTCTCCTAGGTGCTACCATGTCACCTGCACATAAATCAACTGAATCAGTAGAAAGGGAGCTTATTTCTTCCTTAAATGACATTTTAGATTCGTTCTCAGAGAGGATTAACCGATGCCGAGCTTGCCTTATACGTGAAATAGTTCTTTCAATCTCAGGGTCAAATACTGGCAAGCTTGGATCAGGAAGTGAACGTGTCATTCAATGAAAGAAACGTGCAGCTCATAGTAGCAAAATAAAAAGAAAAATACAATTAAATAAATTCCAATCAATAAATTAGCACACTATTGCAATTCCTCGGCAACGGCGCCAAAAATTGACGTGACTTCTATAATTCTGCAGATCGCGCACGTCATGCAGCCGCGTCGTCCACGCGTTCGCGTCACTCAGCGTTTTTTGTACCACGCGTGTGCGTCGTTCACGCACTCGCGTCGTTTGTGCAACTTCCAATCCACGCGATCACGTCAGGCACGCGAGCGCGTCACTGTGATTTCTTCCATTTCACACGGTCGAGTGAGCCATGCGCCCGCGTCACTTCTCGCTGGTCATTTCCTCAATTCTTTGTGTTCCTTCCATTTTTGTAAGCTTCCTCTCCATTCCTTACGCCATTCCTGCCCAATGAAGCCTGAAACACTTAACACACAGATCATGGCATCGAATGGTATGAAGGAAAATAAAAATATACAATTAAAAGGTCATTAGGAAGCAAGTTTTCCCATGGAACATTTTCAGGAAGGAATTGCTAATGCATAAAAATTATATGAATAAGTGGGTGAAGACTGGATAAAACCACTCAATTAAACACAATATAATTCATAAAATAATGGTTTATCATGGTGATTTTCAAAAATGAAGAGAGAGAAAGTGGTTAGGAAGTTTCGAAAAAGATATGATTTTGAAATTTTAAAGATTGAAACTTTCTTAATAAGAAAACACCAAACTTAAAATTTTTCAATCAAAGTAGTAAAATAAGACTAAAAATTTGAAAATTATGAGTAAATAAAGGAAACGATATTTTTTATTTTTAAATTTTTAATGGAGAGAGAGAAAAACACACAAAAGACATAAGACTTAAAATTTTTAGATCTAATGCTCCTTGTTTTCGAAAATTTTGAGGGAAAACACCAAGGAACACCAAACTTAAAATTTTTAAGATCAAAACACAAAGAAGACTCAAGAAAACAAAAAGAACACCAAACTTAAATGTTTGACACAAAATTTAATCAAAGAAAAATTATTTTTGAAAGATTTTTGAAAAGAAAATAAAAGACTCAAATTTGATGACTCTATACCAACAAAAAATTAATTTACTCCTAATCTAAGCAACAAGATAAACTGTCAGTTGTTCAAACTCGAACAATCCTCGAAAATGACGCAAAAAACTTGGTGCACAAAATTTTAAATCACACTTTTCACAACTCGTACAACTAACCAGCAAGTGCACTGGGTCATCCAAGTAATACCTTACGTGAGTAAGGGTCGATCCCACGGAGATTGCCGGCTTGAAGCAAGCTATTGTTATCTTATTATTCTTAGTCAGGATATTAATAATAATTCTTAGTTTTATTTGTAAAAAGTAAAGGAACATAAAATAAATAATACTTGTTATGCAGTAATGGAGAACAGGTTGAGGTTTCGGAGATGCTCTACCCTCTGAGTTTTTGCTTTCCAACTACCTTTTTCTTCAAACACGCCTGGCTATTTCTTTGGCAAGCTTTATGTTAGTGGATCATCGTTGTCAATGGCTACCATCCGTCCTCTCAGTGAAAACATGTCCGCTACAGTTTCCCACATGGCTAATCATCTGTCGGTTCTCACTTGTGTTGGAATAAGTTCCGTTGATCTTTTTGCACATTGTCACTGCGTCCAACAGTCGCGAGTTTGAAACTCGTCACAGTCATCCCTTCCTAGATCCTACTCGAAATACCACATACAAGGTTTAGACTTTCCGGATCTCAGGAATTCTGTCAATTGATTGTAACCTCTACCACAAAGATTTTGGTCTCACAGATTCAAATGCTCTGTTGTCAAGAGAGGTCATCAAACTCGTGAGTCAGGAGTCCAAGAGATACACACTCAAGCTGTCGCCCAATGACTATGTTGAGCTCAGATAAAACGGAAGTGATTGTTAGGCATGCGTTCATATGTTGAGAATGGTGATGAGTATCACGGATCATCACATTCATCACATTGAAGTACGAGTGAATATCTTAGAACAGAAGCAAGCGCGATTGAATAGAAAACAGTAGTAATTGCATTAATTCATCGAGACACAGCAGAGCTCCTCACCCCCAACCATGGGGTTTAGAGACTCATGCCATTAAAGGTACAATAAGGAATGTAAAAATGTCATGAGATACAAAGTAAATCTCTAAAAGTAGTTTTTATACTAAACTAGTAACCTAGGTTTACAAAGAATGAGTAACAAGATGCAGATAGTGCAGAAATCCACTTCCGGGGCCCACTTGGTGTGTGTTTGGGCTGAGCTTCCTAGCTTTCACGTACATAGGGCATTCTTGGAGTCTAGACGCCAGTTTTGGTGCCAGTTTGGGCGTTTAACTCCATATTTGATGCTAGTTCTGGCGTTTTACGCTAGAAAAGGGTCTTTGGTGGGTGTTTTGACACCAGTTTGGGCCATCAAATCTCGAGAAAAGTATAAACTATTATATATTTCTGGAAAGCCCAAGAAGTCTACTTTCCAACGCAATTGAGAGCGTGCCAATTGGACTTTTATGGCTCCAGAAAATTCACTTCGAGTGCAGGGAGGTCAGAATCCAACAGCATCTTCAGTCCTTTCTTGGCCTCTGAATCAGATTTTTGCTCAAATCCCTCAATTTCAGCCAGAAAATACCTAAAATCACAGAAAAATACACAAACTCATAATAAAGTCTAGAAATGTGATTTTTGCATAAAAACTAATAAAAATATAATAAAAAGTGAGTAAAACATGCTAAAAAACTATGTGAAAATACTACCAAAAAGCGTATAATTTATCCGCTCATCAGAAGGCTGGCAATGAAAGGAAGCTACAATTGGCAGAACTGGAGACCCTTCGACTCGAAGCCTATGACAACTCCAGATTATACAAAGAGAAGGTGAAGGCTGTGCATTACTAGCATATCAGGAGAAGAGAGTTCAGACCTGGGGAGCTAGTCCTCCTTTACAATTCAAGGTTGAGGCTCATGCCAGGCAAGCTGGGATCAAGGTGGGAAGGCCCCTACAGGGTAGAAAAGGCAGAGCCATATAGAGTCTTCTACCTGAGTCATCCTTCAAGTTCCAAATTCATCAAGGTAAATGGACATCGCTTAAAGCTGTATCATGGTGAGAAGATAAAGGAAACTAAAGTGCTAGAGGTCTTCCACTTGGAGGACCCACCAATAGAAGCAGATTAAGCTTATGGACCTCCAACTTAAGGACGTAAAAGCAAAATGCTAGGTGGGAGACAACTCACCTGGGTATGATCGTTTCTTATCATTCCTAGTCTATTTTATTTTAATTTTTGTCGTTGTCATTCATAATTTTTGCATATTCATTTGCATGCTGCATTTTGCATTCTGCATAAAAAAAAGCACACGACGTGCAAGCATCGCTGACGCGTACGCATCATATGTGTGTGCGTGAAAAATAAAAATTGAACAGATAGTTGGCCAGGAGTTGTGCTGGTGGCGTGCCTTACGTACAACCAAGTCCACGCGTACGCGTCACTTGCGTTTTCCCCAGACCACGCATACGCGTGACCCTGCAAATCAGCATAAACAGGTGTAGGGCCAGAGAGTTATGATGGTGTGGGGCTGGAACTGTGCTAGCAGCACAAGTCCCATCGTGCGTACGCATCCCTGATGCGTGCGCGTCGTTTTCCAATAAGGGCCATCCACGCGTACGCATGCCGGATGCGCACGCGTCGTATGCCATTTTTACCCCACGCACCGATCAAACAGAGAGTTGTGCGTTCGTGAAGCTGCCTTCGCGCCAATTGCATGACCCATGTAACGCGTAGGCGTCCTTGACACTTACGCGTCGCTTGGAAATCGCGCGACCCACGCGTACACGTGCCCTACGCGTACATGTCGCATGTGATGCACAAATAAAACACCTCAGCGCCTGATTTCAAATCATCCACCCCTCCAATCCTAATTCTTTTCAATCCTAATTTTTTCTTCTTTCTTCTTTCTTTCTTCTTCCTTATTCTTTCTTCATATCTAATACTTTCTTCTTTCCTTCTTCATCTTCTTTATCAGGTTTCGTTTCTTTTTTCTCTTTTACTCTTTCGTTATTACATCAATTTATGTTTCTTTCTTCTCTATTTTTTTCCTTTTAGCTTCATTGTCCATGGTTTCTTTTTCTTTTCTTTTTCTTACATTCTTATATTGGTATTGAAATTTTATTTGGGTATTACCTTACTATACTAAAGCTTGTGGATATTATGAGGAATGATTTGACAATTGATATTTTAATTTGGCTCTCAAATATATTTGGATTATATTATTTTCATCCCTACTTTAACTTGCTCACCAAGTGTTTGTGAAAAAGCCTATGACATCTTGAACTCTATTTTGTTTTACTCCTCTTTTACTTGAATGCCTCTTTTTCAAAACACTTGCATTCCACATGTAATTGGGATTATCATTCACAATTGTCATTATTACAAATGCTCTTTTATTTGTCACATTTATTACTTGATGCTTGAGTTATGCTTCTCATGCCTGTTACTTGCATGTTTCTACCTTCTTGCATCTTATTATTCTGAATTGTGTACCTAATCTTAATTGATGTCTTACCTACATGTTATAGCTACCATGTATTTGAGCTATCATCTTTTCTTTGGCATTCATTATCACTTGGAATTCTCTCCCTTCTGGTCTTAGTTATCTATATCTCACATTCTTCCTTTTTCTTCTTCCTTAGGCATGGGTACCAAGAAAGGAAAAAAGAAGGCAACTGATAAGACACCAGCAAGGAGAGGAACCAAGAGAACACTGGCAAAAGCACTTCCATCTACCAGTGTAAAGCCACCAACAAAGCGGGTGAAAAGGATCATTAAGAGAAAGCCTTCCCGCCCGAGACTCTACATGGTTTGCTAACCTTTATTGCGAACAGATGTTCCCCATCCTAGCCGAGAGGAACTACAACAATGAGCACCTGCTCATTGTCCCAACACACTTTGTTGATTTTGTGGATCCCCGAATTGAAAAGAGACAATGGGGATTTTTGAGTAGACAACCGCGAAAAGCCAACTTATCATGGGTAGTTGAATTTTACTCAACTTTCTACTCGCCTACTCTACAGACTGTCTTCGTCCGTCAGCAGCAGGTCCCTATCTCTGAGAGTGCCATACAGAGAGCATTGAACCTTCCACCTAGTCTGGAGGGATGGGATGCATATCAAGAGGCATCCCACAAGCGCCACATGTATCAGTTTGACTGGGATAATGTTCTTGGAGTTATCGCCTAACCTGGAGGCACTGGATCTATGGGACGCATCGGTCAAAACCCAAGAGCATCTCATCCCAGTGACTTACCTTGGAGGCTCGCGTGTGGGCACAGATTATGTCCCACTATATCTTTCTAAGCACTCACGAGTCGACCTTCACAGCAGACAAGGCTGTCCTCATCTGGTGCATCTTGACAGAGCAACCCCTCAACCTGCCCCGACATATCCGGCAAGCCATGGGACACGTACAGATAGCGGGTAATATGCCTTTTCCCGCTATGGCCTCAAATTTGGTCTCTGCATCAGGTGTGTTGATGAGCGGATAATTTATACGCTTTTTGGCATTGTTTTTAGGTAGCTTTTAGTAAGTTCAAGCTACTTTTAGGGATGTTTTCATTAGTTTTTATGTTAAATTCACATTTCTGGATTTTACTATGAGTTTGTCTATTTTTCTGTGATTTCAGGTAATTTCTGGCTGAAATTGAGGGACTTGAGCAAAACTCTGATAGGAGGCTGACAAAGGACTGCTGATGCTGTTGGAATCTGCCCTCCCTGCACTCGAAATGGATTTTCTGGAGCTACAGAACTCCACATGGCGCGCTTTTAACGACGTTGGAAAGTAGACATCTAGAGCTTTCCAGCAATATATAATAGTCCATACTTTATTCCGGAATTGATGACGTAAACTGGCACTCAACACCAGTTCCATGTTGCTGTCTGGAGTAAAACGCCAGAAACACGTCACGACCCGGAGTTGAACGCCCAAAACATGTTACAACTTGGCGTTCAACTCCAAAAGAAGCCTCAGCTCGTGGATAGATCAAGCTCAGCCCAAACACACACCAAGTGGGCCCCGGAAGTGGATTTATGCATCAATTACTTATTCATGTAAACCCTAGTAGCTAGTCTAGTATAAATAGGATAATTTACTATTGTATTAGACATCTTTGGTCTCAGTTTTATTTTATTCTTCATCTGAGGAGACTATTGATCACGTTTTGGGGGGGCTGGCCATTCGGCCATGCCTGAACATTTCACTTATGTATTTTCAACGGTGGAGTTTCTACACACCATAGATTAAGGGTGTGGAGCTCTGCTGTACCTCAAGTTTCAATGCAATTACTATTATTTTCTATCCAATTCGAATTATTCCTATTCTAAGATATTCGTTGCACTTCAACTTGATGAATGTGATGATCCGTGACACTCATCATCATTCTCACCTATGAATGCGCGTGATTGACAACCACTTCCGTTCTACCCTAGACCGGGCGCATATCTCTTGGATTCCTTAAACAGAATCTTTGTGGTATAAGCTAGAATTGATGGCGGCATTCATGGGAATCCGGAAGGTCTAACTTTGTCTATGGTATTCCGAGTAGGATTCCGGAATTGAATGACTGTGACGAGCTTCAAACTCCTGAAGGCTAGGCATTAGTGACAGACGCAAAAGAATCAAGGGATTCTACTCCAACCTGATTGAGAACCGACAGATGATTAGCCGTGCTGTGACAGAGCATTTGGACCTTTTTCACTGAGAGGATGGGATGTAGCCATTGACAACGGTGATGCCCTACATACAGCTTGCCATAGAAGGGAGTGATAAAATTGGATAAAAGCAGTAGGAAAGTAGAGATTCAGGAGGAGCACAGCATCTCCATACGCCTATATGAAATCCCCATCATTGGATTACATGAGTAACTTTATCTTTATTTTATGTTTATTATTTATTAATTTTCAAAAATCCATAATCAATTACTATCCACCTGACTGAGATTTACAAGATGACCATAGCTTGCTTCATACCAACAATCTCTGTGGAATCGACCCAGTACACTTGCTGGTTTATTACTTGGACGACCCAGTACACTTGCTGGTTAGTTGAACGGAGTTGTGTCCACACATAGCAAAGAGCCATTATAATTATTCCATACAACAATAAAGAGTATAACATTGACGATCACAATTTTGTCCACCAAGTTTTTGGTGCCGTTGCCGGGGATTGTTCGAGTATGGACAACTGACGGTTCATCTTGTTGCTCAGATTAGGTAATTTTCTTTTTATTTTCTTTTCAAAAAAGTTTTCAAAAATCTTTCAAAAATTTTTCTTTATTGTCGTTTTCTTAAAATATAATTTTCGAAAAAAAATAAAAATACAAAAAAAATCATAAAATCATAAAAATCAAAAATATTTTGTGTTTCTTGTTCAAGTCTTGAGTCAACTTTTAAGTTTGGTGTCAATTGCATGCTTTAAAAAATTTTTCTTGCATTTTTCAAAAATTCATGCATTCATGGTATTCTTCATGATCTTCAAGTTGTTCTTGACAAGTCTTCTTGTTTGATCTTGATGTTTTCTTGTTTTGTGTTGTTTGTTGTTTTTCATATGCATTTTTTGTTTGTTAGAGTCCATGCATTAAAGATTTCTAAGTTTGGTGTCTTGCATGTTTTCTTTGCATAAAAATTTTTTCAAAATTATGTTCTTGATGTTCATCATGATCTTCAAAGTGTTCTTGGTGTTTATCTTGACATTCATAGTGTTCTTGCATGCATTCTTTGTTTTGATCCATAAAGAAAAGAGAAAAACACAAAAATGACATTTTTAATTTTTCTCTCTCATCATTAAAAATTCAAAAATAAAAAAATATCTTTTCCTTTTTTCTCTCCAAAATTTCGAAAATTTGAGTTGACTTAGTCAAAAAAAAATTTTAAAATTAGTTATTTCTTGTAAGTCAAGTCAAATTTTCAATTTTAAAAATCTTATCTTTTCAAAAATCTTTTTTTCAAAAATCATATCTTTTTCATTTTTTTCTTTTTTTTCGAAAATTTTAAAAATCTTTTTCAAAATATTTTCAAAATCTTTTCCTTATCTTTATTTCAAAAATTTCGAAATTACACTAACAATTAATGTGATTGATTCAAAAATTTGAAGTTTGTTATTTTCTTGTTAAGAAAGGTTCAATCTTTAAATTCTAGAATCTTATCTTGTAGTTTCTTGTTAGTAAAGTAATTAATTTTAATTTTAAAAATTAAATATTTTTCAAACATATCTTATCATATCTTTTATATCTTATCTTTTTATCATATCTTTTTCAAAATTTTATCTTTTTCAAAAATTTAATTTCAAAATATCTTATCTAACTTCTTATTTTCTTATATTTTCAAATTTGATTTTAATATCTTTTTCAACTAACTATTTGACTTTTTATTTGTTTCTTATCTTTTTCAAAACCACCTAACTACTTTTCCCCCTCTAATGTTCGAAAATACCTCCCTCTTTTTCAAAAAAAATTCTTTTTAATTGTTTAAATTTTAATTTAATCATATCTTATCTTTAATTTTCAAAAATCACTAACCACTTTTTCAAAATTATTTTCGAAATTCTCTATCTCTCCTTCTATCTATTTATTTATTTATTCACTAACACTTCTCTTCATCTCTCTTCATCTCAGGTCACCACCTCTATCCTTACCCATTCTTCTTCACTACTCTGCCCTTTTTTTCTTCTACTAACATAAAGGAATCTCTATACTTTGACATAGAGGATTCCTCTTTCTTTTCTTGTTCTCTTCTTCCCTATATGAGCAGGAACAAGGAAAAAGACACTCTTGTTGAAGCTGATCCAGAACCTGAAAGGACTCTGAAGAGGAAACTAAGAGAAGCTAAACTACAACAATCCAGAGGCAACCTTTCTGAAATTTTCGAACAAGAGAAGGAGATTGCAGCCGAACTCAACAAC
This sequence comes from Arachis hypogaea, assembly GCF_003086295.3. Classification (NCBI taxonomy): domain Eukaryota; kingdom Viridiplantae; phylum Streptophyta; class Magnoliopsida; order Fabales; family Fabaceae; genus Arachis; species Arachis hypogaea. Next base: position 62,829,908 of record NC_092036.1, read on the forward strand.
AATAATGCAAGGAGAATGCTTGGTGACTTCACAAAACCAACGTCCAAATTTGATGAAAGAAGCATCTCCATTCCTGCCATTGGAGCCAACAATTTTGAGCTTAAGCCTCAACTAGTTGCTTTAATGCAATAGAACTGCAAGTTTTATGGACTTCCATCTAAAGATCCTTACTAGTTTTTAACTGAGTTCTTGCAGATTTGTGAGACTGTTAAGACAAATGGAGTAGATCCTGAAGTCTACAAGCTCATGCTTTTCCCTTTTGCTGTAAGAGACAGAGCTAGAACATGGTTGGACTCACAACCTAAAGATAGCCTGGATTCCTGGGATAAGCTGGTCACGGCCTTCTTGGATAAATTCTTTCCTCCTCAAAAACTGAGCAAGCTTAGAGTGGATGTTCAGACCTTCAAGCAAAAAGATGGTGAATCCCTCTATGAAGCTTGGGAAAGATACAAGCAGATGACCAAAAAGTGTTCTTCTGACATGTTTTCAGAATGGACTATATTAGATATATTCTATTATGGTCTATCTGAATTTTCCAAGATGTCATTGGACCATTCTGCTAGTGGATCTATTCACCTAAAGAAAACGCTTGAAGAGGCTCAAGAACTTATTGACATGGTTGCAAATAACCAATTCATGTACACTTCTGAGAGGAATTCCGTGAATAGTGGGACGCCTCAGAGGAAGGGAGTTCTTGAAATTGATACTTTGAATGCCATATTGGCTCAGAACAAAGTGTTGACTCAGCAAGTCAACATGATCTCTCAAAGTCTGAATGGATGGCAAAATGCATCCAACAGTACTAAAGAAGCAGCTTCTGAAGAAGCTTATGATCCTGAGAACCCTGCAATGGCAGAGGTTAATTACATGCGTGAACCTTATGGAAACACCTATAACTCATCATGGAGAAATCATCCAAATTTCTCATGGAAGGATCAACAAAAGCCTCAACAAGGCTTTAACAATGGTAGAAGAAATAGGCTCAGTAATAACAAGCCTTTTCCATCATCTTCTCAGCAATAGACAGAAAATTCTGAACAAAGCCCCTCTAATTTAGCAAACTTAGTCTCTGATCTGTCAAAAGCCACTTTAAGTTTCATGAGTGAAACAATGTCATCCATTAGAAATCTGGAGGCACAAGTGGGCCAGTTGAGTAAGAAAGTCATTGAAACTCCTCCCAGTATTCTCCCAAGCAATACATAAGAGAATCCAAAAGGAGATTGCAAGGCCATTGAAGTAATCAATATGGCCGAATGCACAAGGGAGGAGAAGGACAAATATCCTAGTGAGAAAGACCTCCTGGGACATCTCTCAAACAAGAAGGAGTTCCCCATTGAGGACCTAAAGGAATCTGAGGCTCATATAGAGACCATAGAGATTCCACTAAATCTCCTTCTGCCATTCATGAGCTCTGAAAACTATTCCTCCTCAGAAGAGGATGAAGATGTAACTGGAGAGCAAGTTGCTCAATATCTAGGAGCTATCATGAAGCTGAATGCCAAGTTGTTTGGTAAAGAGACTTGGGAAGGTGAATCCCCCTTGCTCATTAGTGAACTAGATACATGGATTCAGAAAACTCTACCTCAAAAGAGAAAAGATCCTGGTAAATTCTTAACACCCTGTACCATAGGCACCATGACCTTTAACAAGGCTCTGTGTGACCTGGGGTCAGGCATAAATCTTATACCACTCTCTGTAATAGAGAAACTGGGGATCATTGAGGTACAGCCTGCCTTATTCTCACTTCAATTGGCAGACAAGTCAGTAAGACAAGCTTATGGATTAGTAGAGGATGTGTTAGTAAAGGTTGAAGGCCTTTACATCCCTGTTGATTTCATAATCTTTGACACTAGGAAGGAAGAAGATGAATGCATCATCCTTGGAAGACCCTTCCTAGCCACAGTAGAAGCTGTGATTGATGTTAGCAGAGGAGAATTAGTCCTTCAATTGAATGGGGACTACCTTGTGTTTAAAGTTTAAGGACCTTCCTCTGCAACCATGGAGAGCAAGCATGAAAAGCTTCTCTCAGTACAGAGTCAAAAAGAGCTCCCACAGTCAAACTCTAAGTTTGGTGTTGGGAGGCCACAACCAAACTCTAAGTTTGGTGTTGAGAAGCCCCCTCATTCAAACTCTAAGTTTGGTGTTGGGTGGCCCTCATCATGCTCTGAATATCTGTGAAGCTCCATGAGAGCCCACTGTCAAGCTAATGACACTAAAGAAGCGCTTGTTGGGAGGCAACCCAATTTTTATATATCTAATTTTAATTTTATTTTATTGTTATTTTCTGTTTTATTAGGTTCATGATCATGTGGAGTCACGAAAAAAATACTAAAATTAAAAACAGAATAAAAAATAGCAGAAGAAAAATCACACCCTGAAGGAAGGACTTATTGGCGTTTAAACGCCAGTAAGGTGCATCTGGCTGGCGTTCAACGCCAGAATAGAGCATGTTTCTGGCGCTGAACGCCATAAACAAGCAACATCCTGGCGTTTGAATGCCAGGAATATGCCTTGAGGAAAGCTGGCGCTGAACACCAGTAACAAGCATGGAACTGGCGTTCAACGCCAGAAACATGCTACACATGGGTGTTGAACGTCCAGAGTGTGCATCACTTCGGCGTTTAAATGCCAGAATGGTGTGCAAAGGCATTTTACATGCCTAATTGGTGCAGGGATGTAAATCCTTGACACCTCAAGATCTGTGGACCCCACAGGATCATCTTAGGATCTGTGCACCCCACAGGATCCCCACCTAACATATTCTCCCCTCTTCTCAACATTCATTCTCTCTTTCCAATAAACACACTTCCCCAAAAACCCTTCACCAATCACCTCAAACCTCTCTTCCCAATTACCCCCTTCACCACTTACATCCATCCACTCTTCCCCATAAACCCCACCCACCTTCAAAATTCAAAAATCTTTCCCACCCAAACCCACCCTAAATGACCGAAACTACACCCACTCCCCTCCCTATATATACCCTTCCATTCTACTTCATTTTCACACAACACAAACCCTCTCTTCTATAGCTTGACCGAAACACCTTCCCTCACTCTCCTCCATATCTTCTTCTTCTTCTTCTTCTCTTCTTTCTTCTCTTGCTCGAGGGCGAGCAATATTTTAAGTTTGGTGTCGTCAAAGCATAATCTTTTTGTTTTTCCATTACTATCAATGGCACCTAAGGCCGGAGAATCCTCTAGAAAAGGAAAAGGGAAGACAAAAGCTTCCACTTCCGAGTCATGGGAGATGGAAAGATTCATCTCCAAAAGCTATCAAGACCATTTCTATGATGTTGTGGCAAAGAAGAAGGTGATCCATGAGGCCCTTTTCAAACTCAAGAAAAATGAGTATCCGGAGATCGGACATGAAATCCGAAGAAGATGTTGGGAAGTCCTAACCAACCCCATGCAACAAGCTTAATGGTTCAAGAGTTCTATGCCAATGCATGGATCACTAGGAACCATGATCAAAGTGTGAATCCGAGTCCAAAGAATTATCTCACAATGGTTCGGGGGAAATACTTAGATTTTAGTCCGGAAAATGTGAGGTTGGCATTCCACTTGCCCATGATGCAAGGAGATGAACGCCCCTACACTAGAAGGGTCAACTTTAATCAAAGGTTGGACCAAGTCCTTATGGACATATGTGTGGAAGGAGCTCAATGGAAAAGAGACTCCAAAGGCAAGCCAGTTTAACTAAGAAGACTGGACCTCAAGCCTGTGGCTAGAGGGTGGTTAGAGTTCATTCAATGCTCCATCATCCCCACTAGCAACCAATCTGAAGTTATTGTGGATCGGGCCATCATGATTCATAGCATCATGATTGGAGAGGAAGTAGAAGTTCATGAAGTCATCTCCCATGAATTCTACAAAATAGCCGAAAAGTCATCCACCATGGCAAGGCTAACTTTTCCTCATCTTATTTGCCATCTATGTTACTCAGCTAGAGTTATCATAGAAGGAGACATCCTCATTGAAGAGGATAATCCCATCACCAAGAAGAGGATGGAGCAAGCAAGAGAGACCCTCCACGGATCTCAAGAGATGCATGAGGAAGCTCATCATCAAGAAATTCCTGAGATGCCTCAAGGGATGCACTTTCCTCCCAACAACTATTGGGAACAACTCAACACTTCCCTAGAAGATTTGAGCTACAATGTGGAATAATTAAGGGTGGAACATCATGAACACTCTCATTCTCCATGAAATAAGAGAAGATCAAAGAGCAATGAGGGAGGAGCAACAAAGGCAAGGGACATAGAAGAGCTTAAGGACATTGTTGGTCCTTCAAGAAGAAGACGCCACTAAGGTGGATTCATTCCTTGTTCTTACTTTTCTGCTATTCGATTTTTATATTATATGTTTATCTATGTTTTGTGTCTCTACCTCATGATCATTAGTGTTTAGTAACTATGTCTTAAAGTTATAAATAATTCCATTAATCCTTCACCTCTGTTAAATGAAAAATATTTTTAATTCAAAAGAACAAAGAAGTACATGAATTCCGAATTTATCCTTGAATTTAGTTTAATTATATTGATGTGGTGACAATACTTTTTGTTTTCTGAATGAATGCTTAAACAGTGCATATTTTTTATCTTGTTGTTTATGAATGTTAAAACTGTTGGCTCTTGAAATAATGATGAACAAAGAGAAATGTTATTGATAATCTGAAAAATCATGAAATTGATTCTTGAAGCAAGAAAAAGCAGTGAAAAACAAAAGCTTGCGAAAAAAAATAGAAAGAAAAAGAAAAAGCAAGCAGAAAAAGCCAATAGCCCTTAAAACCAAAAGGCAAGGGTAAAAAGGATCCAAGGCTTTGAGCATCAGTGGATAGGAGGGCCCAAGGAAATAAAATCCAGGCCTAAGCGGCTAAACCAAGCTGTCCCTAACCATGTGCTTGTGTCATGAAGGCCCAAGTGAAAAGCTTGAGACCGAGTGGTTAAAGTCGTGATCCAAAGCAAAAGAGTGTGCTTAAGAGCCCTGGACACCTCTAACTGGGGACTCTAGCAAAGCTGAGTCACAATCTGAAAAGGTTCACCCAGTCATGTGTTTGTGGCATTTATGTATCCGATGGTAATACTGGAAAACAAAGTGCTTCGGGCCACGGCCAAGACTCATAAGTAGCTATGTTCAAGAATCAACATACTTAACTAGGAGAATCAATAACACCATCCGAAATTCTAAGTTCCTAGAGAAGCCAATCATTCTGAACTTCAAAGAAAAAAGTGAGATGCCAAAACTGTTCAAAAGCAAAAAGCTACATGTCCCGCTCATCTAATTAGAATTAATATTCATTGATATTTTGGAATTTATAGTATATTCTCTTCTTTTTATCCTATTTGATTTTCAGTTGCTTGGGGACAAGCAACAATGTAAGTTTGATCTTGTGATGAGCGGATAATTTATACGCTTTTTGGCATTGTTTTTAGGTAGTTTTTAGTAAGTTCAAGCTAATTTTAGGGATGTTTTCATTAGTTTTTATGTTAAATTCACATTTCTTGACTTTACTATGAGTTTGTGTGTTTTTCTGTGATTTCAGGTAATTTCTGGCTGAAATTGAGGGACTTGAGCAAAACTCTGATAGGAGGCTGACAAAGGACTGCTGATGCTGTTGGAATCTGACCTCCCTGCACTCGATATGGATTTTCTAGAGCTACAGAACTTCAAATGGCAACAGCGTTGGAAAGTAGACATCCAGAGCTTTCCAGCAATATATAATAGTCCATACTTTATTCGGGAATTGATGACGTAAACTGGCGCTCAACGCCAGTTCCATGTTGCTGTCTGGAGTAAAACGCCAGAAACACGTCACGACCCGGAGTTGAACGCCCAAAACACGTTACAACTTGGCGTTCAACTCCAAAAGAAGCCTCAGCTCGTGGATAGATCAAGTTCAGCCCAAACACACACCAAGTGGGCCCCAGAAGTGGATTTATGCATCAATTACTTACTCATGTAAACCCTAGTAGCTAGTCTAGTATAAATAGGATAATTTACTATTGTATTAGACATCTTTGGTCTCAGTTTTATTTTATTCTTCATCTGAGGAGACTATTGATCACGTTTTGGGGGGGCTAGCCATTCGGCCATGCCTGAACCTTTCACTTATGTATTTCAATGGTGGAGTTTCTACACACCATAGATTAAGGGTGTGGAGCTCTGCTGTACCTCAAGTTTCAATGCAATTACTATTATTTTCTATCCAATTCGAATTATTCCTATTCTAAGATATTCGTTGCACTTCAACTTAATGAATGTGATGATCCGTGACACTCATCATCATTCTCACCTATGAACGCGCGTGATTGACAACCACTTCCGTTCTACCCTAGACCGGGCGCATATCTCTTGGATTCCTTAAACAGAATCTTCGTGGTATAAGCTAGAATTGATGGCGGCATTCATCGGAATCCGGAAGGTCTAACCTTGTCTGTGGTATTTCGAGTAGGATTCCTGAATCGAATGACTGTGACGAGCTTCAAACTCCTGAAGGCTGGGCGTTAGTGACAGACGCAAAAGAATCAAGGGATTCTACTCCAACCTGATTGAGAACCGACAGATGATTGGCCGTGCTGTGATAGAGCATTTGGACCTTTTTCACTGAGAGGATGGGATGTAGCCATTGACAATGCTGATGCCCTACATACAGCTTGCCATAGAAGGGAGTGATAAAATTGGATAAAAGTAGTAGGAAAGCAGAGATTCAAGAGGAGCACAGCATCTCCATACGCCTATCTGAAATCCCCATCATTGGATTACATGAGTAACTTTATCTTTATTTTATGTTTATTATTTATTAATTTTCGAAAATCCATAATCAATTACTATCCGCCTGACTGAGATTTACAAGATGACCATAGCTTGCTTCATACCAACAATCTCTGTGGAATCGACCCTTACTCACGTAAGGTTTATTACTTGGACGGCCCAGTACACTTGCTGGTTAGTTGAACGGAGTTGTGTCCACACATAGCAGATAGCCATTATAATTATTCCATACAACAATAAAGAGTATAACATTGACGATCATAATTTCGTCCACCATGTGTCCTCTCGGGCAGGTGACACGAAGGTCATGATCCCTAGAGCCGACCAGTATGTCCCGAACGGAAAGTACATCAGGCCGCCAGTTCCCTCTGCGAGCCAGCCTGCAGGTCCATCTTTGGATACTCCTCCCTCATCCACTCCACCATCATCAACACCACAAGCACCATCCATCCATCAGATGTTCCTTCAGATCCTTGAGAGATTCGACCGACAAGACCAGCGGATGGAGCAAATGGAGTGCCGTAACAAGCGCCGATACAACTATTTGAAGGACCTCATAGTTGGTACACACCCACCTCTAGAACCAAAGGACACCCCAGACTCCCTTTCATTCAGTAGCATAGGCAGCCAAGGCGAACCAGACACTGGAGGTGACACTTCCAGCCCTCCCTTGCTCCTTACTGATGGCACGGAGGACCGTACCAAGCCTTAAGTGTAGGGAGGTCAGTCCTTGACTTCCGGAGGAAAGTTCTCTCTCTTAACACTAATATTTGACTTTTCCTTTGTTAGATAGGATAGATTACATGATCATAACTGTTTGCATGTATGTTTTGCTTGGTTGAAGTAATGAGTTTCTCTTTAAGACCCTTTTTACAATGTTTCACTAATTTAAATTGCAAATTTTGTTAAACTTGTTTGAGGATTGTACTCTAGAACATGAATTATAGCTAGGAACACACAACCTGCGAGATTTGAGCTTAATTACATGGTTACATTATTTAACCATAATATTTTATTATTGTGTGTTTTCTTCTCTATGACTGTAATCTATATTTTGTTCCATTCTATATGTCCATTGTTTAGTATATTCACATGCTTGCATATGATTGAGGCCATTACTTGTTATAAGCCCACTTATCTTAAATAGCATACCCTTTCAATCACCTTTGTTAGCCACCTTGAGCCTTTTAATCCCCTTCTGTTCAATATTTTACCACATCACTAGCCTTAAGCGGAAAAATAATTAATTACCCCAAGTGAATCTTTGGTTAGCTTAAGTTAGAAATTGTATATCAATTAAGTGTGGGGAACTGTGGGAACTTGGGTTGATGAAAGTGTGTTGTGTTTTAGTGACCAAAGTATTGGGAATTTGGGTGCATACTCATACGAGACCAGAAAAATTAAAAACTCATGTGCATTGATATGTTATGTTTGCTTCCATGATATATATATATATATATATATATATATATATATATATATATATATATATATATATATATATATATATATATATATCATAAATGAATAAGGGGACAAAATTACCCCAATGTTAAGTTTAATAAAAGATCAATGCATATGTGATAAAAGTAAAGAAAAGTTGATGCATGAGTATGTGATGCAAAAGTGGGAATTTTGGGTAGCTAGGCATGATTTTGGAATGACATAGAGTGTGTGTGTGTGTGTGTTAGGTGAGAGCTTAGGGCACTCAAAGATTCATATTATAGCTCACTTGGCCATACATATATCTTCACCCTTACTTTAGTCTCATTACAACTTTGAAAAGACCTCAGGATGTTTGCATGGGTATACTAAATTTTTGTTGATTGGTTAGATGAAGAACAAAGTTTTAGAAAGCATGACTAGAGAAGATGTGAGTGAATTAACCCAAGACACTTGAGAGAATTAGAGTGATATACACTACCAATGAGGGTTCAATGCTTGATTCTATGTTCCTTGCTTTCATGGGATATCTTCTTACAAGTTTACTTGTCTTTATTGTATAATTTGAATTAGTGGAATCTGATTTATATTTGTCTTGGAGAACTTGTTTATTTTCAACCAAGTAGATAGAAACATCTTAGCATATAGTTGCATTCATATATAGGTTGCATTTCATGAGTCTTACTTTCCCCTATTCATTCTTTTTGTCTCCTTGAACATAGCATAAGGACATGCTAATGTTTAAGTGTGGGGAGATTGATAAACCACTATTTTATGGTTTATCTTGTGCTCAATTGAGTGGTTTTTATCAAGTCTCTGCACACATATTCATACAATTGGCATAGTTTTACAATTCCTTCCTAGTTTTGTGCTATAATTGAAAACTTGCTTCCTAAGCCCTTAAATTGTGTGTTTTAATTCCCCTTTATACCATTCGATGCCGTGATCTATGCGTTAAGTGTTTTCAGGCTTTATAGGGCAGAAATGGCTTAGAGGATGGAGAGGAAGCTTGCATAAATAGAAGGAGCACAAGAATTAAAGGAGATAGCCAGCGAGGAGCGACGCGTGCGCGTACCTAACGCGTACGCGTGAATTGGAGTTCACACGGCCACGCATGCGCGTGTCTGACGCGTACGTGTGACACGTGACGATGACCAGCAACGTGTACGCGTGACATGCGCTACCTGCAGAAATTGCAGAAAACACTGGGAGCGATTTTGGGCTGAATTTGGACCCAGTTTTCGGCCCAAAGACACAGACTAGAGCCAGGGGACAAGCAGAGACTCAACACACATTCTCATTCGCATAGTTTTAGTTTTAGATTGGAATCTTAGAGAGAAATTACTACTTCTTCTAGATTTTCCTCACTTTCATAGATTTCTAGTTTGATGCTTTTAATGCTTTTGCTTTGGATATTGAGAAGAGTCACTGCCTCCATTGAAGTTGCTATTCTAGTTTGTTTCCTTATTCCTTTACTCTTTTAATTGCCCATTAATCCTGTTCAGATAAGGATATTGCATTTTGGAATTTATTAATGCAAAGAATTACTTTTACCTTTAATTAATTTTCAGTTCCTATTTTATCTAATTTATCATGTCTTATTCTTATAAGTTTGTGAACATTGTACTCGTGTCAACGGAGTAAACTCCCAACTTGACTTGGGGGTTGATTAAAAGGAGACCCTTTGATGACAAGTCATCATATACCCATTTTCAAGCTAATTTCACTTGTTTTATTAGTCTTTATGCACTTTCTTGCATCCTAAGTAAGAGATTTGGAATGAAAATGCATAACTTCTTTAAATCAAGCAACTACCATGAAATTGATGTTAATTCATGAGGTTTAAGCTAATTTTAATTGAATTTTAATTGATTCATAAGCCTTGTGAATTTAGTGATACTTTGAGTAGTTGTTTTGGTTTATTGTAGGTGAAGAAAAGAAGAAAAGAGAAAGCGTGGCTTAAGGAAGCATGGCCCAAGGAGAAAAAGGCGTGGCGCATAAAGGAGGAGTGCAAGCATTGCCCTCCACAAGGGCACACTGCCCTCTAGGAGGGCAACATGAGCAAGCAAGCCAAGAGAGGCAACGCTGCCCTGCCCACGACAAGGGCAGAACACAAAATTGTGCCTTGGATCAAAGAAAGTAAAAACCTTGCCCTGCCCTCCTCAAGGGCAGTATCGGGCTCACCAAAAGGAAAAATTCAAAGAAAAAGTTCATCATTGCTTGCCACAAGGGTCGAACACGGAACCATGAGGAAACAAGAAACTAAGCCTTACTTTGGTGCCAAGAAAATCAAAGAAAAGAAGTAGCGTGCGGGTCACACAAGGATCGAACACGGGGCTTCAATTTGGAAACATTGCCCTGCCCTCCGCAAGGGCAGGGCAGCATCTTGTGGTGCACGGCCACGCACCATTCTGGCGCACCAAGGGAAAGCTCGGCAGCATCATTCTGGCGCACAGGCATCACTCGGCAGCACCAGCAGCACGCATCTGGCTCACCAAAGAATTCTGCCCTGCCCTCCGCGAGGGCAGGGCAGCGTCCTGCACACACCAACGCACCACACGCACGCACCATGGGCTAAAATTGGATTAAAAATCCGATAAAATTCATTTCTTCACCAAATCAAAAAGCCCATCCAAATCCCAAGATCCAAGAATAGAAAGTGTATAAATAGGAGATAGTTTGATGTAATTAGGACCTTTCACTTTACTTTTGAACTTTGATCTTTCTTTTGAGCTTTGAAGTTTTATTTTTGGAACTTTTGAGATTTCAGAGAATTAGGGAGGAGAATTGATCTCTCTTCTTCCTCGTTCTTGCTTGGGCAATTTTTACTTTTCTAGTTTTGAGTTTTGGGTGTGAAGAATTGAGGAAATTCTGTCTCAATCTCCATTCAAAATCTCTTTAATTCCTCTTCTGCATAATTGAGTTCAATTTAAGTTCCTTTACTGCTTCTTCTTCAATTTCTTGTTAATTGCTTTGTGAACTTGGATCTGGGAAGGGAATTGAGATCTAGACTTTGCTTTCTAGTCTCTTGAGTCCTGAGATCCCATTTTCCTTTTTGGTTCTTCTGTGAACCCTGCTGCAATTTAATTTCATTTCCTGTTTGAATTTTAGTTACTTCCAAGTCATCTTCTGCTTTATTAATTGTTGCAATTTACTTTCCCTTGCTGAAATTCTGAATTCCCAATCCTCAACTCCCCTTTTCCATTCAAGCAATTTACATTTCTTGCACTTTAAGTTTCAGTCATTTAATTTCTTGTCCTTTAAGATTCAGCATCTTTTTCTTTCCCGTTCTTTAATTTACTGCAATTCTCCCCTCTCCCTTTACATTCCAAGCAATTTAGCTTCTGTTAAAGACAAACCACTCAACCAATATTTGATTCGCTTGACTAAATTAACCACTAAACTAAAATTGCTCAATCCTTCAATCCCTATGGGATCAACCTCACTCCCGTGAGTTTTATTACTTGATGTGACCCGGTATACTTGCCGGTGAGTTTTGTGTTGGAACGTTTTCCACACATCAAGTTTTTGGCGCCGTTGCCGAGGATTGAAATAGATTGACAATGATTAAGTGAAGTGGTGGTCTAGATCAAGCACTTTTTCTTTTCTGTTCCTTTAATTTTGACTAACACACTAACTGTTTGAATTTTTGCTTAAACTAACTAAAACTTCATTCTAGCTATAGATTGAAGTTTCATTGGTTTTCTGGATCCGTGTGTTTATTGTTGTGTGTTTGTATGTCAGGTACAGGAAGATCTTCTCCCATCCTCTCTGAAATTGACCAAAGAACTCTTCGAAGAATAAGAAGAGCTGAAAGAGGGAAGAACGTTATTGGAGAGGAAGAATATGAGGAGGAATTCCAAGAGATGGAAGGAGATCCATCAAATCTCAATCAACCAGGAGGAGGGGCCAACAATAACCCACAACAAAGAAGAGTCCTGGCTTCATACACATTTGCAAATGCTAGACACTGTGGAAGTAGCATTCTTACTCCTAATGTCAATGCAAACAATTTTGAACTAAAGCCACAACTCATCACTTTGGTTCAAAACAACTGTTCTTTTGGAGGAGGGCCATTGGAGGACCCAAATCAACACTTATCTACCTTCTTGAGGATTTGTGATACTGTGAAAACCAATGGTGTGCCTCCTGACAGCTACAAGTTGTTGCTCTTTCCATTTTCTCTCAGAGACAAAGCCACTCAATGGCTAGAGACATTTCCAAAGGAGAGCATCAACACTTGGGATGACTTGGTGAGCAAGTTCCTTGCCAAATTTTACCCCCCTCAAAGGATCATAAGATTGAAGACTGAGGTGCAGACATTCACTCAAATGGAGGCTGAGAATTTATATGAAGCATGGGAAAGATATAAGGCACTATTGAGGAAATGTCCACCAGAGATGTTCACGGAGTGGGATAAGCTGCAGAACTTCTATGAGGGACTCACTCTAAAGGCTCAAGAAGCACTTGACCATTCAGCTGGAGGCTCATTACAACTCATGAAAACTACAGAGGAAGCTCAAAATCTCATTGATATGGTGGCTAACAACCAATATTTCTTTGCTCACCAAAGGCAACGCCAACCATCACAAAGGAGAGAAGTAATGGAGTTGGAAGGAGTGGATTCAATCTTAGCTCAAAACAAAATGATGCAACAGCAAATTCATCAACAATTTGAGCAAATGGCCAAAAAGATTGATGGCCTGCAAGTTGCATCAGTAAGTGCCACAAGCCAACCATCAACTACTTGGGGTCAGAATGAAGAAATTCAAGAGGAGCAACAGCAAGAGCAAGTCCAATACATGCACAACCAAAATCCTGGAACTAATGAAGTCTATGGAGATACTTACAATCCTTCTTGGAAGAACCATCCCAACCTCAGATGGGGAGACAACCACAATCAAATTCAGCAGCCATGGCAAAGGAACTCAACTCAAAACAATTGGAAAAACACAAACCACAACAACCAACCAACTGCTACACAAAACTCATACAGAAAACCACAAAACACTTATCCCAACTCTAACCATTATCCACCAAATAACCACCCAACTAATCAAAACACCTATCACCATCCATCAACACCCCAAAACCAACCAATCTCACAAGACTCTCAGAGGATCACTAATCTAGAGATGCTCATGGAAAAGATGATGAAGAACCAAGAATTGACAACAAAGAACCAAGAAGCTTCCATGAAGAACCTAGAGAGGCAGATTGGGCAAATCTCCAAACAAATTTCTGTTGAAAAACCATCAAGCTCACTACCAAGTGACACCATTCCTAATCCAAAAGAGGAATGCAAGGCAATACAGTTGAGGAGTGGAAAAATACTGCTGAAAGATGAAGAAGCCACCAAGAAACCCAAGGAAAGTGACAAGAAACAAGTTGAAAAAGAGGCAGCCAATGATGAAGATGCAACAGCAAGCAATCACTCTCAAAATCAACCTCAAGAGAAAGAAAATGGACCATAAAATGTGAAGAAGGGAAAGCAGATCATGGAAGAACCAATTCCAAGACAACATCAAGGGGAGAAAAGCTTGACAGCCCCACTGCCTTATCCCCAAAGATTCTACAAAGAGACAAAGGATCAAAATTTCCACAAATTCCTTGAGACTTTCAAGAAGCTGGAAATCAACATACCTTTGGCTGAGGAATTGGAACAAATGCCTCTGTATGCCAAGTTTTTAAAGGAGCTCATCAACAAGAAAAGAGATTGGAATGAAAAGGAGACGGTAATGCTTAGTGAAGAATGTAGTGCTGTGTTACAAAAAGGAATCCCACCAAAGCTTAAAGATCCAGGGAATTTTGTAGTATCATGCACCATAGGCAATTTAACTTTGGACAAAGCTCTCTGTGATCTTGGAGCTAGCATCAACTTAATGCCCCTGTCCATGATGAGGAAGCTTGCTATAGAAGAACTCAAACCCACCAGGATGTCACTAATCATGGCAGATAGATCAATCAAGACACCCAATGGAATTGTGGAAAATCTGTTAGTGAAGGTTGGGAAGTTTATCTTTCCTGCGGATTTTGTAATTTTGGACACCGACGAGGAAGGAAACAATTCAATAATCTTGGGAAGACCGTTTCTAGCAACTGCAAGAGCCATTATAGATGTGGAAAAAGGAGAAATGATCTTCAGAGTACACAATGAGCAAATGATCATAAATGTTTTCAAGTCAATGCAACACATTCCTGAGCAAGAAGATTACTTGAGGGTGGATATGATAGAAAACCTGGTGGAAGAAATATTAGACACTAATCAGCATGAGCAAGAAGGAGAAATTAATCAAGAGACAGCAAACAAACACGCAGATGAGATCTCTATGGACAAGGAGGAGAACCCAAGCAAGAAGAAAGAGGTGCATAAACAAGAACTAAAGCCATTACCTACTCATCTCAAATACGAATTCCTAGGCACATCAGAGAGCTTCCCAGTGATCATCAATTCATCCCTGACAAAAAAAGAAGAAGGAGAGCTTCTTGATGTACTCAGAGCTCACAAGGATGCTTTAGGATAGACCATCGATGATCTGAAAGGCATTAGCCCAGCAATATGTATGCATAAAATCCTCTTGGAGGACAATTTCAAAGCAGTGGTTCAACCTCAGAGAAGGTTAAATCCTGCGATGAAGGAAGTTGTCCAGAAAGAAGTAATGAAATTGTGGAATGCTGGGATAATATATCCTATCTCTGATAGTCCATGGATAAGCCCAGTCCAAGTGGTACCAAAGAAGGGAGGAATGACAGTCATTGTCAATGAGAAGAATGAACTCATTCCAACAAGAACTGTGACAGGATGGAGAATGTGTATTGATTATAGGAGGTTGAATGATGCCACACGCAAGGATCATTTCCCACTTCCTTTCATTGATCAGATGCTTGAAAGATTAGCCGACCATGCATACTATTGCTTCCTGGATGGCTATTCTGGGTATAATCAGATAGTGGTAGATCCAAAGGACCAAGAAAAGACTTTATTCACTTGTCCATTTGGAGTTTTTGCTTATAGAAGAATGCCATTTGGACTATGCAATGCCCCAGCCACTTTTCAAAGGTGTATGCTCTCCATTTTTTCAGATATGATCGAAAAGTTTTTAGAGGTTTTCATGGATGACTTTTCTGTTTTTGGTGACAATTTCAGTACTTGCCTGAAACATCTAACTCTTGTTTTGAAACGGTGCCAAGAAACCAATTTGGTTTTAAACTGGGAAAAGTGCCATTTCATGGTGCCTGAGGGGATTGTTCTTGGTCACAAAGTTTCAAGAAAAGGGATAGAGGTTGATAAGGCAAAGGTGGAAATTATAGAGAAGCTTCCCCTACCAATTAATGTAAAATCTGTTAGAAGTTTCTTGGGACATGCAGGCTTTTATAGAAGGTTTATCAAAGATTTTTCTAAAATAGCTAAACCTTTGAGTAATCTATTAATGATTGATAACCCTTTTGTTTTTGATGAAAACTGCCGGCATGCTTTTGAAACTTTAAAACATAAACTCACAACAGCACCAATTATCACACCCCCGGATTGGGAAATACCCTTTGAACTCATGTGTGATGCGAGTGATATTGCAATTGGTGCTGTGCTTGGACAAAAAAAGGGAAACCTGCATCATGTCATATATTATGCAAGTAAGGTGTTGAATGAGGCTCAAAAAAATTACACCACAACAGAGAAGGAATTGTTAGCTGTAGTTTATGCGTTTGATAAGTTTAGATCATACTTGATAGGATCTAAAATTGTGGTTTATACTGACCATGTTGCCCTCAAGTATTTGATGTCAAAGCAGGATGCTAAACCAAGACTTATCAGGTGGATACTACTTCTCCAGGAGTTTGATATTGAGATAAGGGACAGGAAAGGTACTGAGAACCGAGTTGCTGACCATTTGTCAAGGTTGCCACAAGAGACAATTCAAGAAGCTTCACAACCTATGAATGAAAGCTTCCCAGATGAACATCTTCTGCTGATCCAACAAACACCATGGTTCGCTGATATAGCAAACTACAAAGTGGGGAGGAAGATACCTCAAGAATTCACTAAGCAACAAGTGAAGAAGCTAATCAATGAAGCAAGGAAATTCTTGTGGGATGAACCTTATCTGTTCAAAAGATGTTCTGATGGAATAATTAGGAGATGTGTCCCTGAGAGTGAAATAAGAGATATATTATGGCATTGCCATGGCTCAGCTTATGGTGGACATTTTGGTCCAGAAAGAACAGCCGCAAAGATATTGCAAAGTGGTTTCTATTAGCCAACTATCTTCAAAGATGCCAGAGAGTTTGTCCACCAATGTAATGAATGCCAGAGAGCAGGAGGATTGACAAGAAGGAATGAGATGCCGCAGAATTTCATTTTGGAAGTAGAATTATTTGATCTATGGGGCATTGATTTCATGGGACCCTTCCCCCCTTCTTATTCTTTCAGATATATCTTAGTAGCAGTGGAGTATGTTTCAAAGTGGGTGGAAGCCATAGCCACAACTACCTGTGATGCACAAATTTTCCTTCAATTCCTAAAGAAGCACATTTTCACTAGATATGGAGTACCCAAGGGTCTTGTCAGTGATGGTGGTGGTCATTTTTGTAACAAACAAATGGAGAAACTTCTTCATAAATATGGAGTTATTCATAAAGTGGCCACACCATATCACCCTCAGACTAATGGGCAGGCTGAATTAGCAAACAGAGAACTGAAGAAAATCCTAGAGAAAACAGTAGGTAGCACAAGAAAGGATTGGGCTAGGAAGTTGGAAGATGCACTTTGGGCGTACAGAATAGCTTTCAAAACTCCCATTGGGAAGTCCCCCTTTCAGCTGTTATATGGCAAATCATGTCATCTCCCTGTAGAGCTTGAACACAAAGCCTTTTGGGCTACTAAACTTCTAAACCTTGATTCTGAAGCAGCAGGGGAGAAAAGGTTGTTGCAGCTAAATGAGCTGGATGAATTCAGGCTAGAAGCCTATGAAAATACCAAGATATACAAGGAAAAAGCCAAGAGATGGCACGACAGGAAGATTTTGAAGAAAGAATTCAAACCTGGACAACAAGTACTCTTATACAACTCACGACTCAAGATATTCCCTGGCAAGCTTAAGTCTAAGTGGACTGGTCCATATTTGGTAACTAAGGTCTTTCCTTATGGGAGTATTGAATTGCTAGATGAAGCAACAAAGAGTCGGTTTACAGCAAATGGTCACAGAGCAAAGCTATATCTAGGAGGACAATGGGACAAGGAAAAAGAGGTTCAGAACCTAAATCCTCCTTGAAGTAAAAACAGAAGATGTCAAGCTAGTGACAATAAAAGAGCGCTTGTTGGGAGGCAACCCAACCTGAGGTAGTTTTCTTTTCATAAGCTTTTTCAATAAAAATGTTGAATAATTGGTATGGATTGCAAGGAGCTAAGTTTGGTATTGCACACCAAAACAAATTAAGGGAGAATGAAAGATTCTACGTTTGGTGTTCCACCAAAAATATCACTTAAAAACACATTCTCACCTCTTGCATGATGCTAGCTCCAAGCAACCAAACACATTATTCAACTGTTTAACTTCTTTTTAGCTTTAATTTCATTAATCTTTAGCAAGGACACAAGGTTTCACATATGGTTAACTGTTGCATCAGAAGCAATGGCAAACAATTAGGTTTGGTGTCCTCACACCTAAATAAAACCAAGAGCCACACTCAATTTATGTATACTAACCATACAATTAAGGGCTTGAGAAGCAAGCAACTTTGAGAATTATGCAGGACATGAGTCAACAATTGAAGATATTATGCATCTTAACTCAAAGAGAACACAACAGAAGGAAGAATCAAAGGGCTGCAACTTCAAAGGTTGTATCTAAACTTAATCCTTGCTGCTGTGAAGTGTTTTGAATCTGGAAACCATTGTATGCCTTGCTAAAGTGTTTATCTAGTTGCAAGTGAAATTGTTTGTAAAGAATGCTAAATCTGCATAATGCTTGTTATCCATCACTTAGCTAAATTTTGTTTTGTTTCCCACATGCTTGAATAAAAGAGAATTGTTTGAATTGAAAAGTGAAATATCCAATGTTGCATAAGTAAGAATGGAAGTTAATGGTGGTATATGTGTTTGATTAAATGCATAACTCATGAAATAATTGTTGCATAATATCATTTTCATTTAAGTGGGAGTTAGCTTGCTGTTATAAAGACTCTTATCAATAAAGAAAAAGCCCTTGAGAACAAAAACAGAAAGAAAAGGAAGAAGAAAAAGCCAAAGTGGCAAGAAAAACAAAGAATAAAGGTTGGACACCAATAGCTTGGACCCTAGGACATATGCCTGTGGTGTTCTTGTACTAAGATATGCTTGGATAAGTAAATTCTAAGGGGTATTTTAAAACCCGGTCACTTAGATCAACTGATTTGGGATGGCCAATTGAAAGTCCACAATAAAGAGCAACTTAGATACAGAACATTTAGTTATCCAAAGAGATGCTGGGCATCAATGATCCTAGGAAGAAATAGTGAGCCATGTGTCTGTGGTGGAAAGATGTTGAGTAAAAGAAAAAATAAAGCCAAAGGCTATTACTGCAACATTAGACACCAAACCTCCAAAAGAATAAGCTTGTTAAGCATTATAAGAAAGAAAAGTTAGCAAGGGAGTAATTAAAAAGTAAGTCTTATAACAACAAGTTTAGCAAGCCTTTGAGGAAAGATGTATACTATGTAACAGCAATAATAATTGAGTTATCATTGTCTGCATAAAGACTCCATAAATCAAGTTCTGCTATATGCCTAATAAGGATATGTGTTCTTTTCTTGTTCATTTCATTTTCTCTTAGTTTTTATGCTTGCTTGGGGACAAGCAAGATTTAAGTTTGGTGTTGTGATGACAGGTCATCATATACCCATTTTTCAAGCTAATTTCACTTGTTTTATTAGTCTTTATGCACTTTCTTGCATCCTAAGTAAGAGATTTGGAATGAAAATACATAACTTCTTTAAATCAAGCAACTACCATGAAATTGATGTTAATTCATGAGGTTTAAGCTAATTTTAATTGAATTTTAATTGATTCATAAGCCTTGTGAATTTAGTGATACTTTGAGTAGTTGTTTTGGTTTATTGTAGGTGAAGAAAAGAAGAAAAGAGAAAGCGTGGCTTAAGGAAGCGTGGCCCAAGGAGAAAAAGGCGTGGCGCATAAAGGAGGAGTGCAAGCATTGCCCTCCACAAGGGCACACTGCCCTCTAGGAGGGCAACATGAGCAAGCAAGCCAAGAGAGGCAACGCTGCCCTGCCCACGACAAGGGCAGAGCACAAAATTGTGCCTTGGATCAAAGAAAGTAAAAACCTTGCCCTGCCCTCCTCAAGGGCAGTATCGGGCTCACCAAAAGGAAAAATTCAAAGAAAAAGTTCATCATTGCTTGCCACAAGGGTCGAACACGGAACCATGAGGAAACAAGAAACTAAGCCTTACTTTGGTGCCAAGAAAATCAAAGAAAAGAAGTAGCGTGCGGGTCACACAAGGATCGAACACGGGGCTTCAATTTGGAAACATTGCCCTGCCCTCCGCAAGGGCAGGGCAGCATCTTGTGGTGCACGGCCACGCACCATTCTGGCGCACCAAGGGAAGGCTCGGCAGCATCATTCTGGCGCACAGGCATCACTTGGCAGCACCAGCAGCATGCATCTGGCGCACCAAAGAATTCTGCCCTGCCCTCCGCGAGGGCAGGGCAGCGTCCTGCACACACCAACGCACCACACGCACGCACCATGGGCCAGATGCACAATTTTCTGCCCTGCCCTCCACAAGGGCAGGGCAGCTTCGTGGGAGCTACTTTCTTCATGGGCTAAAATTGGATTAAAAATCCAATAAAATTCATTTCTTCACCAAATCAAAAAGCCCATCCAAATCCCAAGATCCAAGAATAGAAAGTGTATAAATAGGAGATAGTTTGATGTAATTAGGACCTTTCACTTTACTTTTGAACTTTGATCTTTCTTTTGAGCTTTGAATTTTTATTTTTGGAACCTTTGAGATTTCAGAGAATTAGGGAGGAGAATTGATCTCTCTTCTTCCTCGTTCTTGCTTGGGCAATTTTTACTTTTCTTGTTTTGAGTTTTGGGTGTGAAGAATTGAGGAAATCCTGTCTCAATCTCCATTCAAAATCTCTTTAATTCCTCTTCTGCATAATTGAGTTCAATTTAAGTTCCTTTACTGCTTCTTCTTCAATTTCTTGTTAATTGCTTTGTGAACTTGGATCTGGGAAGGCAATTGAGATCTAGACTTTGCTTTCTAGTCTCTTGAGTCCTGAGATCCCATTTTCCTTTTTGGTTCTTCTGTGAACCCTGCTGCAATTTAATTTCATTTCCTGTTTGAATTTTAGTTACTTCCAAGTCATCTTCTGCTTTATTAATTGTTGCAATTTACTTTCCCTTGCTGAAATTCTGAATTCCCAATCCTCAACTCCCCTTTTCCATTCAAGCAATTTACATTTCTTGCACTTTAAGTTTCAGTCATTTAATTTCTTGTCCTTTAAGATTCAGCATCTTTTACTTTCCCGTTCTTTAATTTACTGCAATTCTCCCCTCTCCCTTTACATTCCAAGCAATTTAGCTTCTGTTAAAGACAAACCACTCAACCAATATTTGATTTGCTTGACTAAATTAACCACTAAACTAAAATTGCTCAATCCTTCAATCCCTGTGGGATCGACCTCACTCCCGTGAGTTTTATTACTTGATGCGACCCGGTATACTTGCCGGTGAGTTTTGTGTTGGAACGTTTTCCACACATCACCCTTGAGTTGGAATACTCAAGTGATTAGTTAAATTGGAAGTTGTTGGCTAACTCTCTAGGCAATAACGCTAACCCTTCCCAAGGGAGAGGATTAGGACTTGTGAATAAGAGTTAGCTCAATCATTTGACTTTCCTTTATTTAGTAAGGGTTAACTAAGTGTAAACAACAACCTCTTGCTATTCCACTTGGGAAAATCCAAGAAGGATAGAACTTCCAATTAATCTACCCCCTGTCAAGACTTTTACTTTGAACATATAAATCACTTTTAATTCACATTGCTTTAATTTACCATCATTAAATTTTCTGTTCCTCAACTCTAAAAAATTTCTCGAAAAACCCCTGACTAATAAAATAGCACTCTTTTGTCAACTCGTTGGGAGACGACCTAAGATTTATACTCCCAGTATTTTTATTCTAAAATTGTGACAACCCTTTTTAAATTGATAAGCGGATTTTCGTCGGTTAGGAACTGTACTCGCAACGTTATTTCTATATTAATTTCTTAATCGGCTAATTTCTGCCACGTTAATCCTCCCCCAGTTGATCTTGAGAAACACTTGGCATTGCCCAAAAACTCCTGAATACAAGCCCAATATTCCATATCCCCAGAAGCTGCAAAGAGAGACCAAGGACAAAAAATTCTCAAAATTCTTGGAAGTCTTTAGAAAGTTGCAAATTAATATTCCTTTTGCTGAGACTTTTTGAGCAAATGCCTCTCTACGGCAAAACAGGGCACTCTTTCTCATTAACGTGCAGGAGGCGACTCATGCGTACCCACAGGAAAGTGTGCGTATGCACACCAGCAAAAACTGGGAGCATTCAGACGCACAGGGCATGCGAGCGCTGCTGGCAGAGAGGGTGTCAAGATGCGTGCGTGCGCACAGCGCACAGGATTGTGCGCACGCACGAACCACTTTTTTTTATGTCGGATCATGTGTGCGTGCGCACACAGATCCATGTGCGCACACAAGATCATAAGGGGAAGAGGTTCAAAAGCACAGGCTGTGCCAACGCTCCCACCAGATTGGTTGCAAGTTGGCGTGCGGACGCACAAGCCTGTGCGCTCGCAAAAAGAGTGCAAAAAAAGGCATGCGTGCGTGCGCACAGGTACGTGCGGACGCACTGGTCGCAGAAAACAAGGGAATGCACGTGCACAAGGCGTGCTGGCGCTACGAACAGTTGGCATAAAGGCTTGTGTGCGTACGCATAGGTGGGTGCGTACGCACAGAAGGTGAATTTTCGTTGTTGTGTGCGTGCGCACAAGGGTGTGCACACGCACATGCCCTGTTTTTTGCAAAATATTTTCTTCAAAATTCTAGGGTACCAAGCCTTAGTTCAATCAAAACTCAACACCAAACATGTGAGAACCCATAAATTCATGATCCAAACTAAAATTAACTTACAAATATCAAAATTAAACTAATTCTAAGCTAACCAGCTAAACAAACATGCAATAAACCAAAATATATAAAAAAGAGAAGAGTAGGAACAATGTTACTAAACACTTTTATTTAATGTCTTTAAGTTAGACAATTGGGAGAGCCCCTTGCTATGGTGGCTTGTGCTTGACTTTCCCACCAAATGCTAGAATGTCCAATGTCCTCCGGGATCCCAATCCTAACCATAAACAAAGACAATAAAAAACAAGCTATTTACATATTAACATATTTACAATAGCCAACAACAACACCATTGCAACTCCCCGGCAACGGCGCCAAATTTGATAGATGACCAAATTTGCATAGGTTAGGAATTTTATCTCAAAATAGAATTTGCGTTGTAAGTATAGTCCTAACCTGACAATTTGACCATCAATCAAATGAATAGTCACAATCCAAAACAAATATAAGCTGGGAGTTTGAAATCCCGGGTCGTTCTCCCTAGGAGTTGCAATTGAGTGTCTATTATTGGCTATGGGAGAGAGAAAGCATGGGGAATTGGGAATACAAGCAAAAGAGCAAGAAATGTAAATAGCAAGAAAACAAATAAACATGCAAGGAATGTAAAGGCAAGCAATTAAACATGCAAGGAATGTAAATGGAAACACTTGCCAAGAATTGGGGAGTTTGGGTTTCCTATCCTAGTTGTGGACTACAAACATAGCAATTGTGTGGAATCAATCCAAATCAATCAATCCTCCTTGAGAATTAGTCAAAAAGCCATAATTGATTTCAATCCATAAGTCCTAGCCAACTCACTAATTACTTAGTGAAAGTCTAGCGTCAATGGAAACCAAATCAATTAATTATTCCACACAATGCGAAATGGACATCCATAACTCAATTCTACCCAAACATCCAATTTCTCCACCAAGAGTGTGAAAACTAAATACGCAAAAAAGCAAACATCAAAGCAATAAAAGTTAAAGCAATTAAATGCAAGGAAAAGAAATGGCAAGAAAGTAAATTAGCATGCGAGAAAGTAAATGAAAGCAAGTAAAAGTCAAAGCAATTAAATGCAAAATAAGGAAAAGTAAAGTGCAAGAAACCTCTTGGCAAGTAATTGAGAACTAAGGCTACCTATCCTAGCCATTGACCACAAACATGACAATTGTGTGGAATCAATTTAAACTAGTCAATCTTCCTTGAGGATTAGCAAAAGTGTAATTGATCTCAATCCATAAGTCCTAGTCAACTCACTAATTACTTAGTGAAAGACTAGCGTTAATGGAAACCAAATCAATTAGCTATTCTCACACCATGCCGAATGGACATCAATGACTCAAGGATCACCAAAGTCAACAATTCCAAGCCAAGAGCTAAGAAAGACTATGTAAAAACTAAGCCAAGTATTTTATCAAACACTTGGTGTGCATAAAAATAAAATAATATTAAAATGCATTAAGAATAAACTCTAACTACCAAAAGCAAGAAAATGACAATAACAAGTAAAGAAAGCAATAAATGACATGAAAACATAAATTGCATTAATTGAAATTAAAAATAGCAAAGTGTTCATAAAAGAATGGAAAATGACATAAAAGAGAAAATGACAAGAGAGATGAAGAGGATAAAGGTGCAATAACAATAAATGATAAGGAAAAGTAAATAAAAATAAGAATTAAAACTGGGAATTACAAGGGAAATAAACTAAAAACCCTAGGTTCTAGAGAGAAGGGGGAGCTTCTCTCTCTAGAAAAGAACTATATTATGCTAAACTAAACCCTAATTGCTCCCCCCCTTTCACATGGAGTGAGGCCTTGTCTAATATAGGAAGAATCAGCTTCAGAAGGTCCAAAAATTGGGCTCTGGAGGCCCAGAAATTGCCCCAGCAATTTCCATTAAATGAGTCACGCACTGGTACCTGTGCGTACGCACAGGTGTGTGCGTACACACACATGCTGATTTTCTTCTTGTGCATATGCACAGGATGTCGTGCGTACGCACATATGATTTTGTGGCTTTTGTGCGTACGCACAGGTGGTTGTGCACACGCACACTCCAATGTGTGCTTCTCCTTTGTTTTCTTCAGGTTTTTTCCCTTTGTACATGCTTCCTTCCACTTTTGGCTATCCATTATTGCCTCAAAGGCCTGAAATTACTCACCAAATATGTTATGGCATCAAATGGAATAAAAGTGGAATTAAATTGCTCATTTCAAGCACAAAAATGCATGTTTTTGCATTTAGGTCCAATTTAGGGATCAAATACAAAAGTATGCTATTTTGGTGCCTAAGTGTGAGTTCATATGCTAGAATCCATTCAAATCAAGGCAAAATATATCGGAAAATATTGACTCATCAATTTCCCCACACATAAACAATAGCATGTCCTCATACATTGAACAAGATCCTTTCTCTTGAGCATTGATGAGCGGATATTTTATACGCTTTTTGGGGGTAATTTCATGTAGATTTTAGCATGTTTTAATTAGTTTTTAGTAGAATATTATTATTTTTTAGGCAAAAATCATATTTCTGGACTTTACTATGAGTTTGTGTGTTTTTCTGTGATTTCAGGTATTTTCTGGCTGAAATTGAGGGAGCTGAGCAAAAATCTGAGTTAGGCTAAAAAAGAACTGCTGATGCTGTTGGATCCTGACCTCCCTGCACTTGGAATGGAATTTTTGGAGCTACAGGAGTCCAATTGACGCGCTCTTAATTGGGTTGGAAAGTAGACATCCAGGACTTTCCAGCAATATATAATAGTCCATACTTTGCGTGAAGATAGACGATGTAAACTGGCGTTCAACGCCAGTTCCATGTTGCAGTTTGGCATCCAGCGCCAGAAACAAGTTACAAGTTGGAGTTCAACGCCAGAAACAGGTTACAACCTGGCGTTGAACGCCCAAAACAGCCCAGGCACATGAGAAGCTTAAGTCTCAACCCCAGCACACACCAAGTGGGCCCCAGAAATGGATTTCTGCACTATCTATCATAGTTTACTCATTTTCTGTAAACCTAGGTTATTAGTTTACTATTTAAACAACTTTTAGAGACTTAATTCGGATCTCATGACATTTTCAGATCTGAATTTTATACACTTTGATGGCATGAGTCTCTAAACTCCATTGTTGGGGGTGAGGAGCTCTGCAGCGTCTCAATGAATTAATGCAATTGTTTCTATTTCTCCATTCAAACGTGTGTGTGTTCCTATCTAAGATGTTCATTCACGCTTAATCGTGAAGGAGGTGATGATCCGTGACACTCATCACCTTCCTCAATCCATGAACGTGTGCCTGACAAACACCTCCGTTCTACATCAGATTGAATGAGCATCTCTTAGCTTCCTTAATCAGAATCTTCGTGGTATAAACTAGAACTGATGGCGGCCACTCTTGAGGATCCGGAAAGTCTAAACCTTGTCTGTGGTATTCCGAGTAGGATTCAAGGATTGAATGGCTGTGACGCGCTTCAAACTCGCGATTGCTGGGTGTGATGACAAACGCAAAAGGATCAATGGATCCTATTCCAACATGATCGAGAACCAACAGCTGATTAGCCGTGCTGCGACAGAGCATCTGGACCGTTTTCACTGAGAGGATGGGAAGTAGTGATGAGCGGATAATTTATACGCTTTTTGGCATTGTTTTTAGGTAGTTTTTAGTAAGTTCAAGCTACTTTTAGGGATGTTTTCATTATTTTTTATGTTAAATTCACATTTCTGGACTTTACTATGAGTTTGTGTGTTTTTCTGTAATTTCAAAACTCTGAAAAAGGTTGACAAAAGGACTGCTGATGCTGTTGGAATCTGACCTCCGTGCACTCAAAATGGATTTTCTGGAGCTACAAAACTCCAAATGGCGCACTCTCAATGGCGTTGGAAAGTAGACATCCAGAGCTTTCCAGCAATATATAATAGTCCATACTTCATTTGGGAATTGACGACGTAAATTGGCGTTGAACGCCAAGTACATGCTGTTGTCTGGAGTTAAACGCCAGAAACACGTCATGATCCGGAGTTGAACGCCCAAAACACGTTATAACTTGGAGTTCAACTCCAAGAAAAGCCTCAGCTCGTGGATATCAAGCTCAGCCCAAGCATACACCAAGTGGGCCCCAGAAGTGGATTTATGCATCAATTACCTACTCATGTAAACCCTAGTAGCTAGTCTAGTATATATAGGACATTTAACTATTGTATTAGACATCTTTTGATAGTTTAATCTTTGACTGTTTTAGTCTTTGATCATTCGGTCTTTTGATCATTCAGGGGGCTGGCCATTCGGCCATTCCTGAACCTTTCACTTATGTATTTTCAACGGTGGAGTTTCTGCCCACCATAGATTAAGGGTGTGGAGCTCTACTGTACCTCAAGTTTCAATACAATTACTATTACTTTTTATTCAATTCTCTTTTATTCTTATTCCAAGATATACGTTGCACAACACTTTGATGAATGTGATGATCCGTGACACTCATCATCATTCTCACCTATGAACGCGCGTGACTGACAACCACTTCCGTTCTACTTTAGGCCGGGCGCATATCTCTTAGATTCCCCAACAGAATCTTCGTGGTATAAGCTAGATAGATGGCAGCGTTCATGGGGATCCGGAAAGTCTAACCTTGTCTGTGGTATTCCGAGTAGGATCCTGGGAATCCGGAAAGTCTAACCTTGTCTGTGGTATTCCGAGTACGATTCCAGTATTGAATGACTGTGACGAGCTTCAAACTCCTGAAGGCTGGGCGTGATGACAAATGCAAAAGAATCAAGGGATTCTACTCCAACCTAATTGAGAACCGACAGATGATTAGCCGTGCTGTGACAGAGCATTTGGACCATTTTCACTGAGAGGATGGGATGTAGCTATCAACAAGGGTGATGCCTCCAGACGATTAGCCGTGCAGTGACAGCGCATAGGACCATTTTCCCGAGAGGATTAAAATTAGCCATTGATGATGGTGATGCCCTACATACAGCTTGCCATGGAAAGGAGTAAGAATGATTGGATGAAAGCAATAGGAAAGTAGAGATTCGAGAGGATTCTAGCATCTCCACGCGCCTATCTGAAATTCCCACTATTGATCTACATAAGTATTTCTATCCCTTTTTTATTTTATTTATCTTTTAAATATCTAATCCAATTACATTTGACCCTATGAATCCACTTAACTGAGATTTACAAGGTGACCATAGCTTGCTTCATACCAACAATCTCTGTGGGATCGACCCTTACTCATGTAAGGTATTACTTGGATGACCCAGTACACTTGCTGGTTAAGTTGAACGGAGTTGTGAGCTTCTCTAACAGTGCCTAGAACTCTTGTATCACAATTTCGTCCACCAAGTAGCCACTGACAATGGTGACACCCTACATACAGCTTGCCATGGATGGAACTTCACAAACAATTGAGTTGAATATTACATTGCAGAAATTCAGAGGACAAAGCATC
Organism: Arachis hypogaea; assembly: GCF_003086295.3. Classification (NCBI taxonomy): domain Eukaryota; kingdom Viridiplantae; phylum Streptophyta; class Magnoliopsida; order Fabales; family Fabaceae; genus Arachis; species Arachis hypogaea. The sequence continues at coordinate 62,857,725 of NC_092036.1, forward strand.
TCCAAAACTCCAACATATCCTCCATTAATAAAGTAACAATTACTTATTCCAAACACTTTTACTTCTTACAATTAAATCCAAATAATCTTATTGGCATCCTAACTAAGATTAATAAAATAAACATAGCTTGCTTCAAACCAATAATCTCCGTGGGATTGACCCTTACTCACGTAAGGTATTACTTGGACGACCCAGTGCACTTGCTGGTTAGTTGTACGGATTGCAAATTCGTGCACCAAGTTTTTGGCGCCGTTGCCGGGGATTATTCGAGATTGAACAACTAAAGGTTTATTTTGTTGCTTAGATTAGGAATAATTTATTTTTGTTGTTATAGAGTCATCAAATTCTGAGTCCTTTATTCCCTTTTCAAAAATTTTTCAAAAATATATTATTTTTCTTTATCAATTTCTAATTTTTGTGAGTTTAGTGTCTTGTTCTAAGTTTGGTGTCAATTGCATGTTTTTCCTTGTCTTTTAATTTTTTGAATTGCATGTTCTTGTTCTTCCTTGATCTTCAAATTGTTCTTGTTAATTTTTCTTATTTGATCTTTGGTTTGTCTTGTTCTGTGTCTTTTCTTATTTTTCTTGTGCTTTTTCAAAACATTAGTTTTCAAAAAAAATTTATTCTTATCTATAAAAATAATACATCTTTAAAATAGGTTACATTTTTAGCTCAGTTGGTTAGAGCGTTGGCTTATGTTCTTGGCAATTGGGTATCTTCTTTTTAAAATCTTTTCTTAAAAAATAATTTTTCTTGATTTAATCTTGTGCCAAACTTTAAGTTTGGTGTTTTCTTGTTGATCTTTCTTTAATTTTCGAAAATTTATCTTGGTTTTCTAAAAATTTTAAGTTTGGTGTTCTTTCTTTTGTTCTTGGTGTTCTTGTGAATCTTCAAGGTGTTCTTGAGTCTTTCTTGTGTTTTGATCTTAAAATTTTTAAGTTTGGTGTTCCTTGGTGTTTTCCCTCCAAAATTTTCGAAAATAAGGAGCATTAGATCTAAAAATTTTAAGTCTTGTGTCTTTTGTGTGTTTTTCTCTTTTATCATAAAATTCAAAATTCAAAAAAAAAATATATCTTTTCTAACTAATTTTAAATTACATTTTCGAATTTTTTTATATAAAAATTCAGATTTCAATTTCAAAATTTTTCAATTCTTATCTTTTTAAGTTTAATATATATATATATATATATATATATATATATATATATATATATATATATATATATATATCTTTTTCAAAAATATCCTAACCACTTTCTCTCTCCTCAAATTTTCGAAAATCTTCATAAAAGTTTTCAAATTTTTAATTTTTAATTTTCTTTCTTTATTTATTTTATTTTTATTTCGATTTTTTATTTTATTTTATTTTATTATTTTGAAAATCAATTTTCTTTATATAATAAATTAAATAAAATAGACAATATCAACATCTATACCATCTCCCTTGCTCCATCATGGAACTAAGTGGAAATGAACGGTCCAGGAGGACTCTAGGGTACCCTCCATTGGAGTTAGTAGATTTGAGTTGAATCCTCAGCTCATTATCATGGTGCAGCAAAGTTGCCAGTATTCCGGTCTTCCACATGAAGAACCTACAGAGTTTCTGGCACAATTTTTACAAATTGCTAACACAGTGCATGATAAGGAAGTAGATCAGGATGTCTACAGATTACTACTGTTTCCATTTGCTGTAAAAGATCAAGCTAAGAGGTGGTTAAATAACCAACCTAAGAACAGCATAAAGACATGGAAATAGCTGTCAGAAAAATTCCTAAATCACTATTTTCCTCCAAAACGGATGACACAGCTAAGGCTAAGCATCCAAGGCTTCAAACAAGGTGATAATAAATCCCTTTATGATGCTTGGGAGAGATACAGAGAGATGCTAAGAAAATGCCCCTCTGAGATGTTTTCAGAGTGGGTGCAATTAGACATCTTCTACTATGGGCTTACAGAAAAAGCTCAGATTTCTCTAGATCACTCAGCTGGTGGATCTATACATATGAGAAAAACAATTGAAGAAGCTCAAGAGCTTATTGATACAGTTGCCAGAAATCAGCATCTGTACCTAAGCAGTAAATCTTCCATGAAAGAAGAAGCTAAAACAGTAACTGGTGAACTCAGTCCTGTAGATCAGGCTAATGAATTCAATCAGCAATTAGACTTTCTAACTCAGCAGCTAGCCAAATTCAAGGAAATACTACAGGAAACAAGAATGGCTAATAGGAATATGGAAGTACAGTTAAAGCAAATAGAAAAGAAACTGTCAAAACAAATAACAGAAGAATGCCAAGCAGTTCAATTAAGAAGTGGAAAAACATTAAATACCTCACTTTAAAGCAGCAGAAAGCCAAGAAATGAACAAATGGCTACTCAAAATCCCTCTGAGGACAATCAGAGCCCAGAGAGGAATAAGGCTGGCGCTGAACGCTCAGACCATGCTCATTTCTGGCGTTCAACACCAGAAACAAGCATGAATCCGGCGTTGAATGCCCAAGGGGAGCACAGTTCTGGCATTCAGACGCCAGTAACAGATAAGGAGTTGGCGTCTAACGCCACTCCAGCTTCCACCCCTGGCATTCAAACGCCAGTGGGGGATCAGTCACATACAAGTGCTGATAACAACCCTTCTAAAAAGGCTTTCCAACCCACTTCTACAGGAAATAAACCTGCAGCAACTAAGGTTGAGGAATACAAGGCCAAAATGCCTTATCCTCAAAAACTCCGCCAAGCGAAACAGGATAAGCAATTTGCCCGCTTTGCAGACTATCTCAGGACTCTTGAAATAAAGATTCCGTTTGCAGAAGCACTTGAGCAAATACCCTCTTATGCCAAGTTCATGAAAGAGATCTTAAGTCATAAGAAGGATTGGAGGGAAACTGAAAAAGTTTACCTCACTAAAGAATGCAATGCAGTTATCCTAAAAAGCTTACCTGAGAAGCTTAAGGATCCCGGAAGCTTTATGATACCATGCACATTAGAGGGTACTTGTACCAAGCAGGCTCTATGTGATCTTGGGGCAAGTATCAACTTAATACCTGCATCTATTATCACAAAGCTTGGTTTGACTGAAGAAGTCAAACCAACCCGGATATGTCTTCAACTTGCTGATGGCTCCATTAAGTACCCATCAGGCGTGATTGAAGACATGATTGTCAAGGTTGGGCCATTTGCCTTTCCTACTGACTTTGTGGTGCTGGAAATGGAGGAACACAAGAGTGCAACTCTCATTCTAGGAAGACCTTTCCTAGCAACTGGCCGAACCCTCATTGACATCCAAAAAGGAGAAGTAACCCTGAGAGTCAATGAGGAGGAGTTCAAGTTGAATGTTGTCAAAGCCATGCAACATCCAGACACCCCAAATGACTGCATGAGTGTTGATATCATTGACTCTCTGGTAAGAGAGGTCAATATGGCTGAGAGTCTCGAATCAGAGCTAGAGGACATATTTAAAGATGTTCAGCCTGATTTGGAGGAATCAGAAAGAATAATAGAACCTCTGAAAATCCCTCAAGAAGAGGAGAAACCTCCCAAACCTGAGCTCAAACCATTACCACCATCCCTAAAATATGCATTTCTGGGAGAAGATGATACCTTTCCTGTAATCATAAGCTCTACCTTAGAGCCACAGGAAGAGGAAGCACTAATTCAAGTGCTAAGGACACACAAGATAGCTCTTGGGTGGTCCATCAGTGATCTTAAGGGCATTAGCCCAGCCAGATGCATGAACAAGATCCTATTGGAGGGTGACGCCAAGCCAGTGGTCCAACCACAAAGGCGGCTGAATCCAGCCATGAAGGAAGTGGTGCAGAAGGAGGTCACTAAATTACTAGAGGCTGGGATTATTTATCCTATTTTTGACAGCCCCTGGGTAAGCCCTGTCCAAGTCGTCCCTAAGAAGGGAGGCATGACAGTGGTTCATAATGAAAAAAATGAACTGGTTCCTACAAGAACACTTACAGGGTGGCGTATGTGTATTGATTATAGAAGGCTCAATACAGCCACCAGAAAGGATCATTTTCCTTTACCATTCATAGACCAGATGCTAGAAAGACTAGCAGGTCATGAATACTACTGCTTCCTGGATGGATATTCAGGTTATAATCAAATTGCAGTAGATCCCCAGGATCAAGAGAAAACAGCATTCACATGTCCATCTGGAGTATTTGCATACAGAAGGATGCCATTTGGCCTGTGCAATGCACCTGCAACCTTTCAGAGGTGCATGCTCTCAATTTTCTCTGATATGGTGGAAAATTTTCTGGAAGTTTTCATGGATGACTTTTCAGTATTTGGAGACTCATTCAGCTCATGTCTTGACCATCTAGCACTTGTTCTAAAGAGATGCCAAGAGACTAACCTGGTTTTAAACTGGGAGAAGTGTCACTTTATGGTAACTGAAGGAATTGTCCTTGGGCACAACATTTCGAACAAGGGAATAGAGGTGGATCAAGCTAAGGTAGAGGTAATTGAAAAATTACCACCACCTGCCAATGTTAAGGCAATCATAAGCTTTCTGGGGCATGCAGGATTCTATAGGAGGTTTATAAAGGATTTTTCAAAAATCGCCAAACCTCTGAGCAACCTGCTAGCTGCTGACACGCCTTTTATCTTTGATAAAGAATGTCTGCAGGCATTTGAGACTCTGAAAGCTAAATTGGTCACAGCACCAATCATCTCTGTACCAAACTGGACATGCCATTTGAACTAATGTGTGATGCCAGTGACCATGCCATTGGTGCAGTGTTGGGACAGAGGCATGACAAGCTTCTGCAAGTCATTTCCTATGCCAGTCATGTTTTAAATGACGCACAGAAGAATTACACAACTACAGAAAAAGAGCTGCTTACAGTGGTTTACGCCATTGACAAATTCAGATCCTATTTAGTAGTATCCAAAGTGATTGTGTACACTGATCATGCTGCTCTTAAATATCTACTCACAAAGCAGGATTCAAAACCCAGACTTATAAGATGGGTGTTGCTTCTGCAAGAGTTTGATATAGAAATAAGAGACAAAAAAGGGACAGAGAATCAGGTAGCAGACCACCTGTCCCAAATAGAACCAGTAGAAGGGGCGTCCATCCCTCTTTCTGAGATCTCTGAAAACTTTCCGGATGAGCAACTCTTTGCCATTGATGAGCGGATAATTTATACGCTTTTTGGCATTGTTTTTAGTATGTTTTTAGTATGTTTTAGTTAGTTTTTAGTATATTTTTATTAGTTTTTAGTTAAAATTCACTTTTCTGGACTTTACTATGAGTTTGTGTGTTTTTCTCTGATTTCAGGTATTTTCTGGCTGAAATTGAGAGACCTGAGCAAAAATCTGATTCAGAGGCTGAAAAGGACCGCAGATGCTGTTGGATTCTGACCTTCCTGCACTCGAAGTGGATTTTCTGGAGCTATAGAAGCTCAATTGGCACGCTCTAAACTGCGTTGGAAAGTAGACATCCTGGGCTTTCCAGCAATATATAATAGTTCATACTTTTCCCGATATTTGATGGCCCAAACCGGCGTTCCAAATCAGCTCAAGACTGCCCGGCGTTAAACGCCGGAACTGGCACAAGAATGGGAGTTAAACGCCCAAACTGGCACAAAAGCTGGCGTTTAACTCCAAGAGAAGTCTCTACACGAAAATGCTTCAATGCTCAGCCCAAGCACACACCAAGTGGGCCCGGAAGTGGATTTTTATGTCATTTACTCATCCTTGTAAACCCTAGGCTACTAGTTCTCTACAAATAGGACCTTTTACTATTGTATTCTTATCTGGGTAGCTATCTTTAGTCTTATGCTATCTTAGATCATGGGGGCTGGCCTCACGGCCATGCCTAGACCTTGTTCTTATGTATTTTCAACGGTGGAGTATTAAGGTGTGGAGCTCTGCTGTACCTCGAGTATTAATGCAATTACTATTGTTCTTCTATTCAATTCAGCTTATTCTTGTTCTAAGATATTCATTTGCACCCAAGAACATGATGAATGTGATGATTATGTGACACTCATCATAATTCTCACTTATGAACGAGTGCTTGACAACCACTTCTGTTCTACAAGCAAACAAGGCTTGAATGTTTATCTCTTGGATCCCTTGATCAGAATCTTCATGGTATAAGCTAGAATTGATGGCGGCATTCAAGAGAATCCGGAAGGTCTAAACCTTGTCTGTGGTATTCTGAGTAGGATTCAATGATTGAATGACTGTGACGAGCTTCAAACTCCTGAAGGCTGGGCGTTAGTGACAGACGCAAAAGAATTACTAGATTCTATTCCAACCTGATTGAGAATCGACAGATGATTAGCCGTGCCGTGACAGGGTGTGTAGAACATTTTCACTGAGAGGATGGGAGGTAGCCACTGACAACGGTGAAACCCTACATACAGCTTTCCACGGAAAGGAGTAAGAAGGATTGGATGAAGACAGTAGGAAAGCAGAGAGACGGAAGGGACAAAGCATCTCCATACGCTTGTCTGAAATTCTTACCAATGAATTACATAAGTATCTCTATCTTTATCTTTATGTTTTATTCATAAATCATCTATAACCATTTGAATCTACCTGACTGAGATTTACAACATGACCATAGCTTGCTTCATACCAACAATCTCCGTGGGATCGACCCTTACTCGTGTAAGGTTTATTACTTGGATGACCCAGTGCACTTGCTGGTTAGTTGTGCGAAGTTGTGATAAAGAGTTGAGATTACAATTGTGCGTACCATGTTGATGGCGCCATTGATGATCACAATTTCGTGCACCAAGTGTTTGGCGCCGTTGCCGGGAAATTAAATGTCCTAACTACAGTTTCGCATTTGTTCCCTGCAATAACAGTGCCAAGTTTTGATCCGGCAACAACACCAAGTTTTTGGTGCCGTTGCCGGGGATTGTTCGAGTTTGGACAACTGACGGTTCATCTTGTTGCTTAAATTAGGTATTTTTCTTCAGAGTTCTTAAGAATGAATTCTAGTGTTTCAAGGTGATGTTCTTATCATCACCAAAGCTGATTGATTTTCACCAATTTAGCTCTTGAATGCAATGTCCTGCTGAAGCTTGGCTAGCCATGTCTAATTCCTTTAAACTGAAGCTTTAGACTAACATTGCATGATTCCTGGAATTCTCATTAAGAATTTTGATATCTTTATTTTCTTTTCCACTTAATTTTCGAAAAAACCAAAAAAAAATTACAAAATCATAAAAAAAAAAATCAAAAATATTTTATGTTTCTTATTGAGACACTAGTCTCATTTTAAGTTTGGTGTCAATTGCATGTTTCTGTTCTTATTGCATTTCTCATGTGTCTTCAGTGATCTTCAAGTTGTTCTTGACGATTTACTTGCTCTGATCTTTAAATTCTCTTGTCTTGAGTGTTTTGTTGTTTCTCATATGCATTCTCAACTTGTTAGTGTCAATAGTATACATACTTTTAAGTTTGGTGTCTTGCATGCATTGTTTATTTGATTTCAGTTGCATTTTGATTATTTCTCATTATTAAAAATCCAAAAAAATTTTAATTTATGTCTTTTCAAGTCAATAATACAGAGAATTGAAGATTCAGAACATACTGCAGAGGAATTACACAGAAAAAGCTGGGCGTTCAAAACGCCCAGTGAAGAAGGAAAACTGGAGTTTAAATGCCAGCCAGGGTACCTGGCTAGGCGTTTAACGCCCAAAAGGGGTGAGTTTTGGGCGTTAAACCCCAGAATGTGCACCATTCTGGGCGTTTAACGCCAGGATGGCACAAGAGGGAAGATTTTGTTTTTAATGCCAATTTTTTTTTTAAGTTTTCAAAATTTTTCAAAATCAAATCTTTTTCAAATCAAATCTTTTCAATCAAATCTTTTTCAAAATCAATTTCTTTCCATTTTCAAAAATACTTGCTATCAATTAATGATTTGATTCAACAATTCAAGTATGTTGCATTTTCTGTTGAGAAAGGTTTAATGTTTGAATCATATCTTTTCTTGTTAGCCAAGTCATTAATTTTTAAAATCAAATCTTTTTAAATTGTTTTTCAAATCATATCTTCTCAATCACATCTTTTTAAAAACCATAACTTTTAAATCATATCTTTTTAATCACATCTTTTTCAAAATAGTTTTCAATCATATCTTTTTACTTTCTAATTTCAAAATCTTTTTCAAAAATCACTTGATTTTTTTTCCACTCTTAAGTTTTTAAAAATTAATTAGTATTTTTTCAAAATGTTTTTAAAATGTTTTTATTTTATTTCTTCCCCTCTTCTCACATCCTTCTATTTATGGACTAACACTACTCCTCAATGCACAATTCGAACTCCATCTTCCCTTGATAAGTTCAAATTTTCTACCTCTTCCTTCCATTTTTCTTTTCCTCTGACACCTCAAGGAATCTCTATACTGTGACATAGAGGATTCCATATTTTCTTATTCTTTTCTCTTTCATATGAACAGGAGCAAAGACAAAAGCATTCTTGTTGAGGCTGACCCTGAACTTGAAAGGACCTTGAAGCGAAAGCTAAGAGAAGCTAAAGCACAATTCTCTGTAGAGGAACTAACAGAAATCCTCAAAGAAGAAGACATGGCAGCCGAAAACAACAACAATGTCAACAATGCAAGGAAGGTGCCGGGTGACTTTACTGCACCTACTCCCGACTTCTATGGGAGAAGCATCTCTATCCCTGCCATTGGAGCAAACAACTTTGAGCTCAAGCCTCAATTAGTTTCTCTAATGCAACAGAATTGCAAGTTTCATGGACTTCCATTGGAAGATCCTCATCAGTTTCTAGCTGAGTTCTTGCAAATCTGTGACACTGTCAAAACCAATGGGGTTGACCCTGAGGTCTACAGACTTATGCTATTCCCTTTTGCTGTAAGAGACAGAGCTAGGATATGGTTAGACTCACAACCTAAAGAAAGCCTAAACTCTTGGGAAAAGCTAGTCAATGCCTTCTTGGCAAAGTTCTTTCCACCTCAGAAATTGAGTAAGCTTAGAGTGGAAGTCCAAACCTTCAGACAAAAGGAAGGTGAATCCCTCTATGAAGCTTGGGAAAGATACAAACAATTGATCAGAAAGTGTCCTTCTGACATGCTTTTTGAATGGAGCATCATAGGTATCTTCTATGATGGTCTGTCTGAACTGTCCAAGATGTCATTGGATAGTTCTGCTGGAGGCTCTCTTCATATGAAGAAGACGCCTGCAGAAGCTCAAGAACTGATTGAAATGGTTGCAAATAACCAATTCATGTACACTTCTGAAAGGAATCCTGTGAACAATGGGACGAATCAGAAGAAAGGAGTTCTTGAGATTGATACTCTGAATGCCATATTGGCTCAGAACAAAATATTGACTCAGCAAGTCAATATGATTTCTCAAAGTCTGTCTGGAATGCAAGCTGCACCAGGCAGTACTAAGGACACTTCATCTGAAGAAGAAGCTTATGATCCTGAGAACCCTTCAATGGAAGAGGTGAATTACATGGGAGAACCCTATGGAAACACCTATAATCCTTCATGGAGAAATCATCCAAATCTCTCATGGAAGGATCAACAGAGACCTCAACAAGGTTTTAACAACAATAATGGTGGAAGAAACAGGTTTAGCAATGGCAAGCCTTTTCCATCATCTTCTCAGCAACAGACAGAGAATTCTAAGCAGAGCCACTCTGACTTAGCAACCATGGTCTCTGATCTAATCAAAACCACTCAAAGTTTCATGACTGAAACAAGGTCCTCCATTAGAAACTTGGAAGCACAAGTGGGTCAGCTGAGTAAGAAAATTACTGAACTCCCTCCTAGCACTCTTCCAAGCAATACAGAAGAGAATCCAAAAGGAGAGTGCAAGGCCATTAACATGACCTACATGTCCGAATTTGGAGAGGAGGAAGAGGCAGTGAGCGCCACTGAGGAAGGCCTCAATGGACGTTCACTGGCCTTCAATGAGTTCCCTAATGAGGAACCATGGGAATCTGAGGCTCACACTGAGACCATAGAGATTCCATTGAATTTACTTCTGCCATTCATGAGCTCTGATGAGTATTCTTCCTCTGAAGAGGATGAAGATGTCACTAAAGAGCAAGTTGCCAAGTACCTTGGAGCAATCATGAAGCTAAATGACAAGTTATTTGGTAATGAGACTTGGGAGGATGAACCCCCTTTGCTCACCAAAGTGCTGGATAACTTGACTAGGCAGACATTACCTCAAAAGAGACAGGACCCTGGGAAGTTCTCAATACCTTGTACAGTAGGCACCATGACCTTCAAGAAGGCTCTGTGTGACCTAGGGTCAAGCATAAACCTCATGCCTCTCTCTGTAATGGAGAAGCTAGGGATTTTTGAGGTGCAAGCTGCAAAAATCTCACTAGAGATGGCAGACAATACAAGAAAACAAGCTTATGGACTTGTAGAGGATGTTCTGGTAAAAGTTGAAGACCATTACATCCCTACTGATTTCATAGTCCTAGAGACTGGGAAGTGCATGGATGAATCCATCATCCTTGGCAGACCCTTCCTAGCCACAGCAAAGGCTGTGATTGATGTTGACAGAGGAGAATTGATCATTCAAGTGAATGAAGAATCCCTTGTGTTTAAGGCTCAAGGATATCCCTCTGTAACCATGGAGAGGAAGCATGAAGAGCTTCTCTCAAAACAGAACCAAACAGAGCCCCCACAATCAAACTCTAAGTTTGGTGTTGGGAGGCCACAACCAACTTCTAAGTTTGGTGTTGAACCCCCACATTCAAACTCTAAGTTTGGTGTTGGGAGGTTCCAACATTGCTCTGAGCATATGTGAGGCTCCATGAGAGCCCACTGTCAAGCTACTGACATTAAAGAAGCGCTTGTTGAGAGGCAACCCAATGTTATATTTATCTATTTTTCCTTTGTTATTTTATGTTTTCTGTAGGTTGATGATCATGGAAAGTCACAAAATCAATTGAAAAAGCAAAAATAGAAAGAAAAACAGCACACCCTGGAGGAAGACCTTGCTGGCGTTTAAACGCCAGTAAGGGCAGCAAATGGGCGTTTAACGCCCAGTCTGGCACCATTCTGGGCGTTTAACGCCAGAAAGGGGCACCAGACTGGCGTTAAACGCCAGGAAGGGGCAAGAAGTTGGCGTTAAACGCCAGAAATGGGCACCAGCCCGGCGTTTAACGCCAGAATTGGCATAAAGAGCATTTTTGCTCGCCACTTGGTGCAGGGATGAATTTTCCTTGACACCTCAGGATCTGTGGACCCCACAGGATCCCCACCTACCCCACCACTCTCTCTCTTCTTCACCCATTCACCAATCACCTCAATACCTCTTCCCCAAAAACCCCTCACCTATCAAATCCCACTATTCTCTTCACCACTCACATCCATCCTTCATAAAACCCCACCAACCTCACCATTCAAATTCAAAACACTTTCCCTCCCAAACCCACCCTCACATAGCCGAACCTTACCTCTCTCTCCACTCCTATATAAACCTATCTTCACTCCTTCATTTTCACACAACCTAAACACTACTTCTTCCCCTTAGCCGAACCACAAAGCCTCCTCCATCTCCTTCATTTCTTCTTCTTCTACTCTCTTCTTTCTTCTTTTGCTCGAGGATGAGCAAACCTTTTAAGTTTGGTGTGGTAAAAGCATTGTATTTTGTTTTTCCATAACCATTTATGGCATCCAAGGCCGGAGAAACCTCTAGAAAGAGAAAAGGGAAGGCAAAAGCTTCCACCTCCGAGTCATGGGAGATGGAGATATTCATCTCAAGGGTGCATCAAGACCACTTCTATGAAGTTGTGGCCATGAAGAAGGTGATCCCCGAGGTCCCTTTCAAACTCAAAAAGAGTGAATATCCGGAGATCCGACATGAGATCCGAAGAAGAGGTTGGGAAGTTCTTACCAACCCCATTCAACAAGTCGGAATCTTAATGGTTCAAGAGTTCTATGCTAATGCATGGATCACTAAGAACCATGATCAAAGTGTGAACCCGGACCCAAAGAATTGGCTTACAATGGTTCGGGGGAAATACTTGGATTTTAGTCCGGAAAAAGTAAGGTTCGCATTCAACTTGCCCATGATGCAAGGAGATGAACACCCTTACACTAGAAGGGTCAACTTTGATCAAAGGTTGGACCAAGTCCTCATGGACATTTGTGAAGAGGGCGCTCAATGGAAGAGAGATTCAAGAGGAAAGACGGTTCAACTGAAAAGGCATGACCTCAAACCCGTGGCTAGAGGATGGTTGGAGTTTATCCAACGCTCAATCATTCCGACTAGCAACCGGTCCGAAGTTACTATAGACCGGGCTATCATGATTCATAGCATCATGATTGGAGAGGAAGTAGAAGTTCATGAGGTTATATCCCAAGAACTTTATAAGGTGGCGGACAAGTCCTCTACCTTGGCAAGGTTAGCCTTTTCTCATCTCATTTGTCACCTCTGTTATTCAGTTGGAGTTGACATAGAGGGAGACACCCTCATTGATGAGGACAAGCCCATCACTAAGAAAAGGATGGAGCAAACAAGAGACCCCTCTCATCATGAAATCCCTGAGATGCCTCAAGGGATGCACTTTCTTCCACAAAACTATTGGGAGCAAATCAATACCTCCCTAGGAGAATTGAGTTCCAACATGGGACAACTAAGGGTGGAGCACCAAGAACATTCCATCCTCCTCCATGAAATTAGAGAAGATCAAAGAATCATGAGAGAGGAGCAACAAAGGCAAGAAAGAGACATTGAGGAGCTCAAGCACACCATAAGATCTTCAAGAGGAAGAACAAGCCGCCATCACTAAGGTGGACCCGTTCTTTAATCTCCTTGTTCTTTATTTTTCTGTTTTTTGAAAAATCATGCATATGTTTATCTATGTTTGTGTCTTATGATCATTAGTGTCTTAGTGTCTATTCCTTAAAGTTATGAATGTCCTATGAATTCATCACCTTTCCTAAATGAAAAATGTTCTTAATTGAAAAAGAGAAGAATTGCATGAATTTTAAATTTTATAACAGATTAATTATTTTGATGTGGTGGCAATATTTCGGTTTCTGAATGTATGCTTGAACAGTGCATAAATATTTTGAATTTGTTGTTCATGAATGTTGGCTCTTGAAAGAATGATGAAAAAGAAGACATGTTACTGAGGATCTGAAAAATCATAAAAATGATTCTTGAAGCAAGAAAAAGCAGTGAATACAAAAAAAAAGAAAGAGAGAGAAAAACGAAAAAAAAGAGAAGAGAGAGAAAAGAAAAAAATAAAGTGTGATCCAAAGCAAAAAGAGTGTGCTTAAGAACCCTGGACACCTCTAATTGGGGACTCTAGCAAAGCTGAGTCACAATCTGAAAAGGTTCACCTAGTTATGTGTCTGTGGCATGTATGTATCCGGTGGTAATACTGGAAGACAGAGTGCTTTGGGCCACGGCCAAGACTCATAAAGTAGCTGTGTTCAAGAATCATCATACTTAACTAGGAGAATCAATAACACTATCTGGATTCTGAGTTCCTATAGAAGCCAATCATTCTGAATTTCAAAGGATAGAGTAAGATGCCAAAACTATTCAGAGGCAAAAAGCTAAAGCCCCGCTCATCTAATTAATACTGATCTTCATAGATGTTTTTGGAGTTCATTGCATATTATTCTCTTCTTTTTATCTTATTTGATTTTCAGTTGCTTGGGGACAAGCAACAATTTAAGTTTGGTGTTGTGATGAGCGGATAATTTATACGCTTTTTGGCATTGTTTTTAGTATGTTTTTAGTATGTTTTAGTTAGTTTTTAGTATATTTTTATTAGTTTTTAGTTAAAATTCACTTTTCTGGACTTTACTATGAGTTTGTGTGTTTTTCTGTGATTTCAGGTATTTTCTGGCTGAAATTGAGAGACCTGAGCAAAAATCTGATTCAGAGGCTGAAAAGGACCGCAGATGCTGTTGGATTCTGACCTCCCTGCACTCGAAGTGGATTTTCTGGAGCTATAGAAGCTCAATTGGCGCGCTCTAAACTGCGTTGGAAAGTAGACATCCTGGGCTTTCCAGAAATATATAATAGTTCATACTTTTCTTGAGATTTGATGGCCCAAACCGGCATTCCAAATCATCTCAAAACTGCCCGGCGTTAAACGCCAGAACTGGCACAAGAATGGGAGTTAAACGCCCAAACTGGCACAAAAGCTGGCGTTTAACTCCAAGAGAAGTCTCTACACGAAAATGCTTCAATGCTCAGCCCAAGCACACACCAAGTGGGCCCGGAAGTGGATTTTTATGTCATTTACTCATCCTTGTAAACCCTAGGCTACTAATTCTCTACAAATAGGACCTTTTACTATTGTATTCTTATCTGGGTAGCTATCTTTAGTCTTATGCTATCTTAGATCATGGGGGCTGGCCTCACGGCCATGCCTAGACCTTGTTCTTATGTATTTTCAATGGTGGAGTTTCTACACACCATAGATTAAGGTGTGGAGCTTTGCTGTACCTCAAGTATTAATGCAATTACTATTGTTCTTCTATTCAATTCAGCTTATTCTTGTTCTAAGATATTCATTTGCACAACATGATGAATGTGATGATTATGTGACACTCATCATCATTCTCACTTATGAACGAGTGCCTGACAACCACTTCTGTTCTACAAGCAAACAAGGCTTGAATGTTTATCTCTTGGATCCCTTGATTGGAATCTTCGTGGTATAAGCTAGAATTGATGGCAGCATTCAAGAGAATCCGGAAGGTCTAAACCTTCTCTGTGGTATTCTGAGTAGGATTCAATGATTGAATGACTGTGACGAGCTTCAAACTCCTGAAGGCTGGGCGTTAGTGATAGACGCAAAAGAATCACTGGATTCTATTCCAACCTGATTGAGAACCGACAGATGATTAGCCGTGCCGTGATAGGGTGCGTAGAACATTTTCACTGAGAGGATGGGAGGTAGCCACTGACAACAGTGAAACCCTACATACAGCTTGCCATGGAAAGGAGTAAGAAGGATTGGATGAAGACAGTAGGAAAGCAGAGAGACGGAAGGGACAAAGCATCTCCATACGCTTGTCTGAAATTCTTACCAATGAATTACATAAGTATCTCTATCTTTATCTTTATGTTTTATTCATAAATCATCTATAACCATTTGAATCTACCTGACTGAGATTTACAAGATGACCATAGCTTGCTTCATACCAACAATCTCCGTGGGATCGACCCTTACTCGCGTAAGGTTTATTACTTGGACGACCCAGTGCACTTGCCGGTTAGTCGTGCGAAGTTGTGATATAGAGTTGAGATTACAATTGTGCGTACCATGTTGATGGCACCATTGATGATCACAATTTCGTGCACCAGCCATCCAGGAAGTGCCATGGTTTGCAGACATTGCAAACTACAAGGCAGTGAGATTCATACCCAAAGAATACAGTAGGCAGCAATCAAAGAAGCTGATCACGGATGCAAAGTATTATCTTTGGGATGAGCCGTATCTCTTTAAGAGATGTGCAGATGGAGTAATCCGTAGATGTGTGCCTAAAGAAGAAGCGCAGAAGATTCTATGGCATTGCCATGGATCACAGTATGGAGGACATTTTGGAAGTGAGCGAACAGCCACAAGAGTCCTCCAATGTGGCTTCTACTGGCCTACTCTCTATAAAGATTCCCGAGTGTTTGTACTAAATTGTGACAGTTGCCAAAGATCTGGTAATCTGCCACACAGTTATGCCATGCCTCAACAAGGGATCTTGGAGATTGAGTTGTTTGATGTATGGGGTATTGACTTCATGGGACCTTTCCCACCATCATACTCAAACACTTATATTCTGGTGGCAGTGGATTATGTATCTAAATGGGTGGAAGCTATTGCAACACCTACTAATGACACTAAAACAGTGTTAAAATTCCTCCAGAAACACATCTTCAGCAGATTTGGTACCCCTAGCGTATTAATCAGTGATGGGGGCACTCATTTCTGCAATAAACAGCTTTACTCTGCTTTGGTTCGTTATGGAGTTAGCCACAGGGTAGCCACTCCATATCATCCACAGACAAATGGGCAAGCTGAAGTCTCTAACAGAGAACTTAAAAGAATCCTGGAATGGACTGTAATTAATCGTAGAAATGATTGGGCAAGAAGCTTAGATGATGCTCTGTGGGCATACAGAACAGCATTCAAGACCCCTATAGGGACCTCTCCAAACCAGCTTGTGTATGGAAAGGCATGTCACTTGCCAGTGGAACTGGAACATAAGACCTACTGGGCAACTAGATTCCTGAACCTTGATGCCAAGTTAGCTGGAGAAAAACGATTGCTTCAGTTAAATGAGCTAGAGGAATTTAGACTCAATGCTTTCGAGAATGCAAAAATTTACAAAGAGAAAGCAAAAAGATGGCATGATAAGAAATTGTCATCCAGAGTCTTTGAGCCGGGGTAGAAAGTTCTGCTATTTAATTATAGGCTCAAATTATTCCCCGGGAAATTAAAATCCCGGTGGAGAGGTCCATATGTAATTACAAGTGTATCACCATATGGATATGTAGAGCTTCATAATAATGACTCTAACAAAAAGTTCATTGTTAATGGACAGAGAGTTAAACATTATCTTGGAAGCAATTTTGAGCATGAATGCTCAAAACTGAGACTTAATTAAAGCTCAGTAATAGTCCAGCTAACGACATTAAAGAAGCGCTTGCTGGGAGGCAACCCAGCCATTCACAAAATTTAATTTTATTTGTTTTTGTTAATTAATTGATTTTTACAAGTATATGTCAAAGTATCTTCAAGGTAAAAAAGCAATTGATTGAATTCACAGAGTTACAGGGGAATTTGGAAGCTCACTGGCGTGAAAAAGCCAGTAAGAAATGTTTTGGGCGTTGAACGCCCAAAAGAAGCATCCACTGGGTGTTCAACGCCAGTAAGGATAGCCATCTGGGCGTTGAACGCCAGAAAGGAGCATCTTCTGGGCGTTGAACGCCAGAAAGAAGCTCCTTCTGGGCGTTTAACGCCAGAATTACAGCATCCTGGGCGTTTAGAAAAATGTCCAGTGACAAAGGACTGCCTGGCGTTCAACGCCAGAAAGAAGCAACAGCTGGGCGTTGAACGCCCAGGAGAAGCAGCAATTGGGCGTTAAACGCCCAAAACATGCAGCATTTGGGCGTTTAACGCCAGGATGGTGGGGAGGAGGTAAAATTCGTTTTTCTTTACAAATTTTCCAAATTTTTATGTTTCAAATCATGATTTCTTGCATAAACATGTTTCAAAATGTCCTCCTTCAAATCAAAATAGTTTTCTAAGAACCCTAATTTCTAAAATCCCTTTTTCAAAAATAATATAGCTTCATACATAAACATAAACCTTTTTCCAATCCAATCCAACTCTTTTTCCAATTTTTTTTTAAAAAACTTAATTATCTTTTAAAATCTTTTTCAAATTAAAAATTTAGATTTATTTTTAAATATCATCTTTTTAAATTATATCCTTTTCTTATCATATTTATCTTTTATAAATCATATCTTTTATCTTATATCTTTTTCCTATTTTCGAAAACCCACCCCCCTCCTTTTATATCCACTTTCGGCGCCCCTCTCATCATCCACCATTCCACACCTGCTCTTCTTCTATCCCTCTTCTCTCTTTTCTTTTGCTTGAGGACAAGCAAGCCTCTAAGTTTGGTGTGCTTATCCGTGATCACAAAAACATACTCACTTTGATCATGGACCCTAAAGGAAAACAACCCAACCCAAGAGGTAAGAAAGAGAATATTTCAAAGCCACTTTGGACTCAAGGGAAGTTCTTAACTAAAGAACATTCAGACCATTACTACAAAATAATGAGTCTAAGATCAGTGATCCCGGAAGTCAAGTTCGATCTGAAAGAAGATGAATATCTGGAGATCCAAGAACAAATTCGAAACAGAAACTAGGAAATCCTAGCTAATCCTGAAATGAAAGTGGGAAGGAATATGGTTCAGGAGTTCTATGCAAATCTATGGCAGACAGACAGGCAAAGAATAATTGGAGCTGCCCTCTATGATCATCGGACCTTAGTCAGAGGAAAGATTGTTCACACCCATCCTGACAAAATCAGGGAGATCTTTAGGCTTCCTCAACTGAAGGATGACCCAGACTCCTTTAATAGGAGAATGATGAGGGTAAACAAAGGCCTGGACAAGATTCTAGAGGATATATGCATCCCTGAAGCCAGGTGGACCACCAGCACCACTGGCATCCCAAATTAACTCAAAAGAGAAGATCTCAAACCAGCTGCCAGAGGCTAGCTGGATTTCATTGGGCGTTCTATATTGCCCACAAGCAACCATTCTGAAGTTACTGTTAAAAGAGCAGTGATGATTCACTGCATCATGTTGGGAAAAGAAGTAGAGAGAAGATTGGCCTATCCAAGCTTAATTTCTATGCTCTGCGGAGATGCCGGAGTGAAGATGGGAATAATAGAGTATATCTCAGTTGAGAGGCCAATCACTAAAATATCAATGGAAAGACAACAGCTGCAGGATGATCCAATCAAGAGGAGAGCACAAGAAGTCCTCCCAGAACTTCCTCAATTCGAATATTGGGAACATCTTGAGGTATCTATTTCCAAATTGCAAGAAGCTATGAACCAAATAAAGGAAGAACAGAACAATCAAAGTAGCATGCTTTGCAAACTGCTTAAGGAACAAGAAGAGCAAGGGCGTGATTTAAGGGAGCTGAAGCGCCAGAAATTAATCCTTGAAGGACCAAGCACCCCATAGATCAGAGGAACATTCACTTCCCAAAACACAGGTTGTTGAGTTCTAATTTTAGCTTTAACTCTGTGATAGTGATATTATAGAAATTTACCTTAGAGGTTATACAGTAGTAGTAGTAGTAATTAGCATATCTATTCTGGTTTTATTTCCAATTAAGTTATAAATTATTTTTCTCATCATCATCAGACATGAATAAAATAGTAGATTTTTAGAATAAAGAAGTAATTTATATTTTTCGAGTTCTTAATAATAAAAATTATAATTAATTATATGTGGTGGCAATACTTTTTGTTCTCTGAATGAATGCTTGAACAGTGCATATTTTATCCTGAATTTTACGAATGTTGGCTCCTGAAAGAATGAGGAACACAAAAAATATTATTGATGATCTGAAAAGTCATGAATTTGATTCTTGAAGCAAGAAAAAGCAGTGAAAAAAAAACTTGTACAAGAAATCATTGGATCAAGAAAAAGAAAAAGTCAATAGCCCTTAAAACCAAAAGGCAAGGGTGAAAAGGATCCAAGGCTTTGAGCATCAGTGGATAGGAGGCCCAAGGAAGTAATTCCAGGCCTAAGCGGCTAAATCAAGCTGTCCCTAACCATGTGCTTGTGGCATGCAGGTCCAAGTGAGAAGCTTGAGACTGAGTGGTTAAAGTCGTGATCCAAAGCAAAAAGAGTGTGCTTAAGAGCTCTGGACACCTCTAACTGGGGACTTTAGCAAAGCTGAGTCACAATCTGAAAAGGTTCACCCAGTCATGTGTCTGTGGCACTCATGGATCCGGTGGTAATACTGGAAAACAAAGTGCTTAGGGCCACGGTCAAGACTCATAAAGTAACTGTGTTCAAGAATCAACATACTACACTAGGAGAATCAATAATACTATCTGAATTCTAAGTTCCTATGGATGTCAATCATTCTGAATTTCAAAGGATAAAGGGAGATGCCAAAACTGTTCAGAAACAAAAAGCTACTAGCCCCGCTCATCTAAATTAGAATCTGAGCCTCACTTAAAACTCAGAGATTTTATTACTCCTTAAATTCTTTTTATCCTATTTTGATCAACTAGTTTCTTGGGGACAAGCAACAGTTTAAGTTTGGTGTTGTGATGAGCGGATATTTTATACGCTTTTTGGGGGTAATTTCATGTAGATTTTAGCATGTTTTAATTAGTTTTTAGTAGAATATTATTCGTTTTTAGGAGAAAATCATATTTCTGGACTTTACTATGAGTTTGTCTGTTTTTCTGTGATTTCAGGTATTTTCTGGCTGAAATTGAGGGAGCTGAGCAAAAATCTGAGTTAGGCTGAAAAAGAACTGCTGATGCTGTTGGATCCTGACCTCCCTGCACTTGGAATGGAATTTTTGGAGCTACAGGAGTCCAATTGACGCGCTCTCAATTGGGTTGGAAAGTAGACATCCAGGGCTTTCCATAAATATATAATAGTCCATACTTTGCGCGAAGATAGACGACATAAACTGGCGTTCAACGCCAGTTCGATGTTGCAGTTTGGCGTCCAGCGCCAGAAACAAGTTACAAGTTGGAGTTCAACGCCAGAAACAGGTTACAACCTGGCGTTGAACGCCCAAAACAGCCCAGGCACGTGAGAAGCTTACGTCTCAGCCCCAGCACACACTAAGTGGGCCCCAGAAATGGATTTCTGCACTATCTATCATAGTTTACTCATTTTCTGTAAACCTAGGTTATTAGTTTACTATTTAAACAACTTTTAGAGACTTAATTTGGATCTCATGACATTTTCAGATCTGAATTTTATACACTTTGACGGCATGAGTCTCTAAACTCCATTGTTGGGGGTGAGGAGCTCTGCAGCATCTCAATGAATTAATGCAATTGTTTCTATTTCTCCATTCAAACGTGTGTGTGTTCCTATCTAAGATGTTCATTCGCGCTTAATTGTGAAAGAGGTGATGATCCGTGACACTCATCACCTTCCTCAATCCATGAACGTGTGCCTGACAAACACCTCCGTTCTACATCAGATTGAATGAGCATCTCTTAGCCTCCTTAATCAGAATCTTCGTGGTATAAGCTAGAACTGATGGCGGCCACTCTTGAGGATCCGGAAAGTCTAAACCTTGTCTGTGGTATTCCGAGTAGGATTCAAGGATTGAATGGCTGTGACGCGCTTCAAACTCGTGATTGCTGGGCGTGATGACAAACACAAAAGGATCAATGGATCCTATTCCAACATGATCGAGAACCAACAGCTGATTAGCCGTGCTGTGACAGAGCATCTGGACCGTTTTCACTGAGAGGATGGGAAGTAGCCACTGACAATGGTGACACCCTACATACAGCTTGCCATGGATGGAACTTCATAAACAATTGGGTTGAATATTACATTGCAGAAATTCAGAGGACAAAGCATCTCCAAAACTCCAACATATCCTCCATTAATAAAGTAACAATTACTTATTCCAAACACTTTTACTTCTTACAATTAAATCCAAATAATCTTACTGGCATCCTAACTAAGATTAATAAAATAAACATAGCTTGCTTCAAACCAATAATCTCCGTGGGATCGACCCTTACTCACGTAAGGTATTACTTGGACGACCCAGTGCACTTGCTGGTTAGTTGTACGGATTGCAAATTCGTGCACCAAGCATATTAAGTTAATCCATAAGGACATAAGAAAGAGATTTATAGTAAGAGGTGACGAGCTAAAGCTCTATGATCAATCCTCACCTTAGCAAAGCTGACTGACAAGCTAGTGACGGTAAAAAAGCGCTTGTTGGGAGGCAACCCAACCCCTAGTATCCTTTACTTTCAAGTTCAGTTTGATCTTCGTTTATTTTTATCAAATTTTCATAATTATCTGTAGTTTTTCTTGGTTTACTTATGTTTATGGTCATGCAAAGTGTTTAGAATAGGTACATGAGGAATCTGGAGGAAAAACAGAACACCCTAGAGAGTATATTACTGGAGTGCTCTGGCGCTAAATGCGGACATAGGCGATTAGCGCTAGAGATGGCACAATTATCAAGGAGTCTTTTTATGGGTAGTGCTAAATGCCAAGCTAGGCGTTTAGCATCTGATTGGCAACTTGGGTGTTGGCGTTAAACACCAGAGAGGGCATTTAATGCCCTGGATGGCGCACAATTCAAGAAGACTTGCCTCACGTATCGTTAAATGCCAGAATGGGCGTTTAATGCCGGGTTTCATCCCCAGTTTTTTTTGTTTTATTTTATTATTAAAAAAGGGTTTTGAATTTTGCAAACGGTAAAATCGTGGCCACCACACCCTTTCCCTTCTTTTTGACCATTCACCAACCCCCATGATGGGGGATTAATGTCGGTCTAGAATTTCACTAAAATATTTCTGTTGCAGGTATAGTTCCAAGCCAACAAATAACTCTCAATCAAAGTTTAATTTGTTTGTCACAAGTACAAACCCAATAAAAATAACTGTGGTATTTAAACCTCGGGTCGTCTCTCAAAGGAATTGCAGGGAAGTGTGCATATTATTGGTTATGGGAAAGTCTTTTTAGGGTTTTGAAATGATGAACAAGAAAGTAAATTGCAAGAAAATTAGGAAAAGAAATCAAATGGTAAAAAGGTCTTGGCAAGAGTTGATGGTTGAGGATCACTATCCTTGTTACTAACCACAATATGATAATTGCAAAGATCAATCCCATTTAGTTGTCCTCTAACAATTGAAGGAAAGTCAAATGAGCTTCATCAATCCTAATCCATAAGTCCTAGCCACTCACTAATTGAATTAGTGAAGACTAGTGTTAAAGGATACCAATTATCAATCACTTGGACATTAGCAACTCAAGGTCACCCAAGTACCAACCCAAGCCAAGAATAGAAAAATCTAACTCATAACTAAAAGAAATATTTCACCAAATACCTAGAGTGCAATAAAAGCAAACATCATAAAATGCAAGAATTAATGAAAGCTATAACTAACATAAGCAAGAAATTAACAATAGCAACTAAGGTAAACGTAAAAAGACATGGAAACATAAAATTGCATTAAAAGAGAAATGAAATTGACAAGAGAGTTCATAAACTAAATTTGACAATATAAGGAAATTAACAAGAGAAGAAGATAAACTAAGGTATTAGAACAATAAAAAGTAAAGGAAAACTAATTTAAAGCAAGATTAAGATCTAGATCTAAGAAGAAATTGAAATAAGAACCCTAAAACCTAGAGAGAGGAGAGAGCCTCTCTCTAGAATTCTACATGTATCTAAGTCTAAAACTAATGTGTGTGTGAATAATTTGTTCCCTTCCCTCCTTCACTCCCAGCCTCTAAACTGCAGAATGGGCTTGAAACTAGGCCAAAAACCAGCTCAAAAATCGCCCCCAGCGTTTTCTCTTTAATGAGGCACGTGCCGCTTGTCGAGCATACGCGTCAGCCATGCGAAGTGTCGTTGAACTTTGCACAAAGTCATGCGTATGTGTCAGTCACGCATACGCGTTGGTGGACGATGCTCCTGGTTACCCACACGCATCAGCCATGTATGTGCGTCGGTCACCAGCTTCTCAAATCTTTAATTCTTTGTGTTCCTTCCACTTTTGCATGCTTCCTTTCCATCTTCTAAGTCATTCTTGCCCTATAACCCTGAAAAAACTTAACAAACATATCACGGCATCGAATGGTAATAAGAGAGGATTAAAAAATTATTAATTTTAAGGCCTAAAAAGCATGTTTTCATTCTTAAGTACAATTTAGGAAGGAATCTAAAAAACATGCAATTTATATGGATAAGTGTGAGAATAATTGACAAAATCCACTCAATTCAATCCAAAATATAGCATAAAATAGTGGTTTATCAGTCTCCCCACACTTAAACATTAGCATGTCCTCATGCTAACCTCAAGAGAAGCTATAAAGGGGTGAAGAGGGATGGTAGGGTTTATTAAATGCAACCTATCTATATGAATGCAACTAAATGTAAAACGTTTGTACCTACTTGGTTAAGAATGAATCAACCTCCAAGAACACATATGAACATTTAGGGCTAACATAGTATGATGATCATGAATTCCACCAATTCAAATATCAAAATGAAGTATAAACAAACTTGCAAGAAGAAAGCTCGTGAAAGCAGGGAATAAGGAATTGAGCATCAAACCCTCACCGAAAGTGTATCTGCTCTAATCGCTCAAGTGTATAGGGTTAATTCACTCAATCATCCTCTAATCATGCTTTCCAAGATTTGTTTTTCTTCTAACAATCAACAATTATTCAATACATGCATACATTTATCATGAGAACTTATCCATAGGTTGTAATAGGGCTAGGGTCAAGGTAAGGATATATATGGCCAAGTGAGTTTGAAATTTGAATCTTTGATTAACTTAAACTCTCACCTAACACATATAACAACCTATAAAAATTCAAATGCAAACCTAACTACCCATTCTTCACTTTTTCACACACTCATGCATTCTTTTCAATTCATAACCCATATGCAATAATTATTATTGAACTTCACCTTGGGGATTTTTGTCCATTTTATTGCTTTCTTTTTTTCTTTTTTTCTTTTTATTTTTCTTTTCTTTTTCTCATTTTTTTTCAAGTAAAATATATACAAGAATATTAATGCATATGGTTTAACATTTAATGCATGAGTCTGCACCCAATTCCCAAGATCTCAACAAAAATATAAAAGTACACTTTTATCCCAACCAATGTTCCCAAATTTTTCCACAATTGAATGATACACATTCTCACTAGAAAGATCCAAATAAGGGAAATTTATTATTTTTTACTTATAGGTAGTGATGTGCTAAAATTAAGAACAAAAGGGGATTAACATAGGCTTAAAATTGGTTAACAATGGTAGATAAAAGGTAGGCTATTTGGGTAAGTGAGCTAAATTAAATGATGGTCTCAATCATATAAATACATTCATACACCAAATAATAGACACAAAAGAATCAAACAAATCAAAGATTATAATCATAGAAAGAGAATAACACACAAAAAGAAAAATAGTGGTTATATGATGCAACCACACCATTAGGCTCAAAAACTCACAAGCTTATGTGTTCTTATCTCAAAAACATGTTCCAAAATTAATTTCTTCAAGCAAGCTCAACAAAAATTTTAATTTAAATTAGTGAAATGCCCTGGAATAGTTTCTTGGAAAGAAAATCATCACTTCAACCAAGTAGTCCTAACGAGAAAGAAGTAGTAAAATATGTACAAATTCTAACTAACATGCAATCTATCATGCAAATGGCTAACTACAAAAGGTAAATCATACTAACTAACAAAGAAAATTAAAGATTGGGTGTTGGAGAAAGGAATTGTTACCCATGGAAGTCGGTCACCGACCTCTCCACACTTAAAGATTGCACCGTCCTCGGTGCATCTAAAGATGAGCAAAGTAAATTAGGGTGGGTTGCCACAACTGATGAGCTTCTTCAAAAGATTGTGTGCAGAGATTTGTTTGTCGCCCCATTTAGAAGCTTTTCCTTTCCCTTCTTGGTGGCCAGCCTGAAAGGGGAGAAAAAGACGAAAGATTAAGCCCAAAAACAAAGGTATCAAAGCAAATAGAATATAAGTGGGGGCTAATGTAGAATAAAAGTGGATTTCTCAACTAGATGGTATCTACAACATGTAAATGAGAAAGTAATGTAAGAGAAGGGCATATCAACTAACACTTGATGCAAGAGTAAAGTCAAAGTATAAGTAAATGGCATGAAGAGAACACTCGGAAGGCATCAAGTTCAAATAGGAAAGAGTGGGTCATGAAAGACAATGGAAGTTCATATCAATGCACAAGGAATGCAAGTGTCATAAAAGTTTAAGCATTGGCTTAAAAATTTCATCACCCAACAATATCAAACAAGTCAAGAAGTACTAAAACTATCCAAGAAATTCTCAACAATTAAGTAGGACAATTTAACACCAACGTTAAAACAACAAAATTAGAAAAAAAATAAGAACAAGCAATAAAGTTAAAATACAATGAATAAAAGTATGCAAATGCAGACAAAAGAAAATAAAAGATAAAAAATGAGAAGTGGAATTTTGAAGAGATGGAGAAGAAGAAAGTAAGAAAGGAAGAAGAAAAAAGAAGAAAGGAGAGAGGAAAGAAGAAGAAAGAAAAAAAACAGGGCAGAAATAGGTCAGCTGAGGTCGCGAAGGTGACGCGCGTGCATGAGTCATGCATGCGCGTGACAAGGAGGAAAAGATATGTGACGCATACCCGTCCATCATGCTTACGCGTGAAATGAAAAAAAGAGATCGACACGTACGCGTCGGTCACGCGTACGTGTGAAGACTTTTCGTGCTCAGGGCGCTGTACCCGCATGGTTCCAGCACACCTCTCTGTTTGGAAGCATGCAGTAGCAGCATTTTAGCATGGTTTCCGCATCATCAGAATTGAGGCGTCGACGCGTACGCGTGGGTCACGCGTACACGTGACAGCCTCTTTCTTTCTTTCTTTTTTTAAAGACACATAGAATAAAAACAAGGCACTTCCACCTACTATTGACAACTCTAAACCATCCAAAATTCAAATAAAAATCTTCAAGTTTTTAAAATCTTTTTAAAAGGAAATTCAAACAAAGCTTGCAATTCAACAAAAATGCAATTAAAAAATAACTATTCTAATCAAAACATGAATCTAACAAGCAACCTAGCAATCAAAGCAATATATACAAAAGTATAAAAAGAAGAAAACTACCTAATAATGGCAACTCAATTCATTCATTCATTATATCTACAAGAGAAATGGAAAGAGTTTACCATGGTGGGGTGTCTCCTACTTATCAATTTTAATTATTGTCCTTAAGATGGACTTATGGGGAGCTCTTTGTCATAGCGGCTTATGCTTGTATTGGTCCTTGAACTTCCAACAATGCTTGGATCTCCAAAATGCTCCAAGATTACTAATTGATTGTACCAAGCCTTGATGGAGTTCCGAACAAGCTATGAGCTCCCAAAGTTGATCCTCATGTAAGAATTTGGGATCCCATACTTTGTTTTCACACCCATATTCTAATTGATTCTTGTGATTCCACTCAGGTGACAAGCAAATAGAATTCTCGTTCACACACCAAAGCATCTTCCAAGACCCATTCAATGTAGCACTATACCAACCTTTGCATTTCAACTTTGATCTTTCAATCATAATGGACCTTGAATTGTGGTGCCAACCACTAACCATCTCTCTTTTTCTCTTAAAACCACAAAGAGCTCTAAGTTGCCCATTCGTCTCAAGCAAACCATATTCAAGCGGGAAATTAAAGCTTAAAGATAAAGGTTTTACCCACTTGAATGATAGAATGGATGGTGGCCTAGAAGGAAATGGTTCCAATCGTCTTGACAAAGAAATTTCCACTCCCGTCCTTCTTTTTTGAGGGACTTCAACCACCTGATAAGCTTCTTCAACTTCCACCTCTTCTTCACCAAATTCTTCTAACTCTTCCCCATCGTTCAAGCCAAAAACCAGAGACAATGTGAAATTGATGAGCGGATAATTTATACGCTTTTTGGCATTATTTTTAGGTAGTTTTTAGCATGTTTTAGTGAATTTTTAGTATATTTTTATTAGTTTTTATGCAAAAATAACATTTCGGGACTTTACTATGAGTTTTTGTATTTTTCTATAATTTCAAGTATTTTTTGGCTGAAATTGTGGGACCTGAGCAAAAGTCTGATTCAGAGGCTCAGAAAGGACTGCAGATGCTGTTAGATTCTGACCCTCCTGTACTCGAAGTGGATTTTCTGGAGCTACAAAAGCCCAATTGGCGCGCTCTTATATGCCTTGGAAAGTAGACATCTTGTGCTTTTCATAAATATATAATAGTTCATACTTTGCCCGAGATTTGATGGCCCAAACTGGCGTTAAAATGCCCACCAGAGACCCTTTTCTGGCGTAAAATGCCAGAACTGGCACCAGAACTGGAGTTAAATGCCCAAACTGGCATAAAACCTGGCGTTTAACTCCAAGAATGGCCTATGCACGTGAAAGCTTCAAAGCTCAGCCCAAACACACACCAAGTGGGCCCCGGAAGTGGATTTCTGCACTATCTGCACTTAGTTACTTATTTTCTGTAAACCCTAGTAACTAGTTTAGTATAAATAGCACTTTTTACTATTGTATCAGAGGAGCTGATGCCATTTTTTACATTTGGAAGGCTGGCCATTTGGCCATGCCTAGACCTTTTTCTCTTATGTATTTTCCAACGGTGGAGTTTCTACAACTCATAGATTAAGGTGTGGAGCTCTCCTGTTCTTCATGAATTAATGCAAGTACTATCATTTCTCTTCCAATTCACGCTTACTTCTTCTCCAAGATATACTCTCGTACTTAATTCAGTTAAGTCAGAATGAAGGGGTGACCTGTGACAATCACCCACTATCTTTGTTAATCGCTTAGCCAAGATCCGCGTGCCTGACAACCACAAGCGGTCTACATGATGTTCAATGTAGTCATTGGACGACAGCCAGAGTATAATCTCTTGGGTCTCTGATCCACGGACCGAGCCCGTGAGGTTAGAACCTTCGTGGTATAGGCTAGAAACAATTGGCAGCATTCCTGAAGATCCGAAAAGTCTAAACCTTGTCTGTGGTATTCCGAGTTGGATCTGGGACGGGATGACTGTGACGAGCTTCAAACCCACGACTGTTAGGCACAGTGACAGTGTGCAAAAGGATAGAGAGATCCTATTCTGACACAAGTGAGAACCGACGGATGATTACCCATGCGGTAGCTGTACCTGGTATTTTTCATTCGAGACGAGAAATCCGACAGTTGATTAGCCGTACAGAAACCATAGCCGGACCATTTTCACTGAGAGGATCATACAGCTTGCCATGGAAAGGAGCACGCATGATTGGATGAAGACAATAGGAAAGCAGAACTTCAAAAGCAAGAAAGCATCTCCAAACACTTATCTAAAATTCCCACCAATGAATTACATAAGTATCTTTATTTTATTTTATGTTTTATCTATCTTTTAACTATCAAAACCTCATAACGATTTGAATCCACCTGACTAAGATTTACAAGATGACTATAGCTTGCTTCAAGCCGGCAATCTCCGTGGGATCGACCCTTACTCACATAAAGTTTTATTACTTTGACGACCCAGTGCACTTGCTGGTTAGTTGTGCAGAGTTGCAAAAGTGTGATTACAATTTTATGCACCAGAAATCTATCTCAACATCAACCTCAAATTCAAAGAAGGGAGATTCATTAAGCTCAAAAGGATCATATGTTGATGCGGAATCATCATAAATAGGGGACTTGTTGCTTGCTCCATTTCTTCCAATTCTTCATGCACAACATGCATTGGAGGTTGTGCACTACCCTCCTCATTATTACTTTCAAGCTCAATGGAAGAAGGCTCTACAACTTTAGATTCCCAAGGGTATTCAACATCTCCTAAATCTTTAACCACTTCTTCCTCTTCTTCAACAATCATGGCTTTCTCCAATTGCTCCAACACAAAATCCAACTTCTCATTCTCTACCGGATTTTCTAATCTCTCCTTCATGCTACGCTCTTCACTTGATTCTCCACATGTGGCCATAGGAGTACTTTGAGTGTCTAAGCTTTGGGAGACTAAATGGATTACTCCTTGAAGAATAGTATAAAGCTCCCTTTGCTCTTTAAGAATTAAGATGAGAGTGTCATCCATTGGGGTTTGGGGTAGATATGAGGGTTCATTGTTTAGGAGAAAGGGTTCAATATAGGAAGGTGGTTCATCTTGATAGGCATATGGAGATGGTGTATATTGAGGTGGTGGTTCTTGGGAGTATTAATATTGGAATTTAGGTGGTTCTATAGGGTTTCTTTCATAGTGGTCACAAGGGTGAGGTATACAAGGTTGGTAATATGATGAAGGTGGGTTATAGGAAGTCTTTCGGTAAGAGGGGGCATTTGAGTATAGTGGTTCAAAACTTTGTTGAGGAGGAGGTTCATAGGTGTATGGTGGTGGTTGTTGATAATCACTAGGAGGTCCACCATAACCATTGGATTGGCATGCATCTTGGAATGGCTATTGCTCATAGTCTGCCGGAGGAAGTTGTTGCCATGAAGATTGATCATATGCTTAAGGCTCCTCCCACCTTTGATTGTTCCATCCTTGATGCATGTTCTCGTTGTAATTTCTATCTCCTACAAATTTAGAACTAAACTCATTGCCAAATGGATGAGAATTTATGGTGAAAAGAGAAAATAAAATCAAATGCTAATAGGAAACAAAGAAAGTGAAATCTTACAACTAGCAAAAACTAGTAAAGAAACTCAAGCACTATTTACATTATTCACATATATACAATAACTAATAATATAACACCATTGCAATTCTCCGGCAACGACGCCGAAAACTTGATGGGGATTAATGTCGGTCTATAATTTCATTAAAATATTTTCGTTGCAGGTATAGTTCTAAACCAACAAATAACCCTTAATCAAAGTTTAATTTGTTTGTCACAAGTACAAACCCAACAAAAATAATCGAAGTATTTAAACCTCGCCTCATCTCTCAAAGGAATTGCAAGAAAGTGTGCGTATTATTGGTTATGGAAAAGTATTTTTGGGGTTCTGAAATGATGAACAAGAAAGTAAATTGCAAGAAAATAAGGGAAAGAAATTAAATGGTAAAAAGGTCTTGGCAAGGGTTGATGGTTGAGGATCACTATCCTTGTTACTAACCACAATATGATAATTGCAAGCATCAATCCCATTTAGTCATCCTCTAACAATTGAAGGAAAGTCAAATGAGCTTCATCAATCCTAATCCATAAGTCCTAGCCACTCACTAATTGAATTAGTGAACACTAGTGTCAATTAACACCAATTATCAATCACTTGGACATTAGCAACCCAAGGTCACCCAAGTAACCAACCCAAGCCAAGAATAGGAAAATCTAACTCATAACTAAAAGAAACATTTCACCAAACACCTAGAGTTCAATAAAAGCAAACATCATAAAATGCAAGAATTAATGAAAGCTATAACTAACATAAGCAAGAAATTAACAACAGCAACTAAGGTAAAAATAAGAACACATAAAAACATAAAATTGTATTGAAATTGACAAGAGAGTTCATAAACTAAATTTGACAATATAAGAAAATTAACAAGAGAAGAAGATAACTAAGGTACTAGAACAATAAAAAATAAAGGAAAACTAAATTAAAGCAAGAATAAGATCTAAATCTAAGAAGAAATTGAAATAAGAACCCTAAAACCTAGATAGGGGAGAGAGCCTCTCTCTCCAAAATTCTACATCTATCTAAACCTAAAACTAATGTGTGTGTGAATGATTTGTTCCCTTCGCTCCTTTACTCCCAGCCTCTAATCTGCAGAATGGGCTTGAAACTGGGCCAAAAACCAGCTCAAAAATCACCCCCAGCATTTTCCCTTTAATGAGGCACGTGCCGCTTGTCACGCGTACGCGTCAGTCACACGTACATGTAGTTGAACTTTGCACAAGGTCACACGTACACGTCAGTCACACGCACACGTCAGCCACGTGTATGCGTCGGTTACCAGCTTCTCAAATCTTTAATTCTTTGTGTTTCTTCCACTTTTGCATTCTTTCTTTCCATCCTCTAAGCCATTCTTGCCCTATAACCCTGAAAACACTTAACAAACATATCACGACATTGAATGGTAATAAGAGAGGATTAAAAATTAGCAATTTTAAGGCTTAGAAAGCATGTTTTCATTCTTAAGTACAATTTAGGAAGGAATCTAAAAAACATGCAATTTATATGGATAAGTGTGAGAATAGTTGACAAAATCAACTCAATTCAATCCAAAATATACCATGAAATAGTGGTTTATCACCCTACCCCCATCACTCCATTAACTCTTATTTATTTCCAATTCCATTCCCTCATTCCCATCAAATCTTCCTTTTCCTTCTCTTTGCTTACCCACTAACCACCATCATTGTATCCCATTTAACCTACTCTTTTCCCCTACCCATTTTTCCATCCCTTATACCTCTCTTCTTATAACCGAACCTCACCCCCTCCCATACTATATATATTCCTCTCTTTTTTCTATTTTTTGCCACAACAGTACCCACACCTTCTCCATTTTATTATTCCATCTTTCACTTTTTCTCTTCATATTCCATTTCATCCATTTCCTAATACCCCCTATAACTGAACCCCCTCCCTTCTACCTCCACCATTTTTCTTCCATTATCAACCCCATAGACCCTAACGTCCCTTCCCTCTCTCTCTTTCCTTTTCATTCTTACCTATTAATTTTCACTCCCTATATCTCTTTCACCCATATATTTTTATTTATCCTTGCTCGGGATGAGTAAAAGCTTTACGTTTGGTGTTGGAGAGCTCTGCTTTTCCATTTCTATCATTATCCACATGGAACCAAAAACTGGAGAATCCTCTTCAAGGAAGAGAAAGGAGAATGCTCCTGCAACCGGTCCATTTGACTTTAGCCGGTTCTTCTCCAAGACCCACATGAATCACTTTAACGAAGTTTGGTGTTGGAGAGCTCTGCTTTTCTATTTCTATCATTATCCACATGGAACCAAAAATTGGAGAATCCTCTTCAAGGAAGAGAAAGGAGAAGGCTCCTGCAACTGGTCCATTTGACTTTAGCTGGTTCTTCTCCAAGACCCACATGAATCACTTTAACGAAGTTGTAAGCAAAAAGAAGGTGATCACAGAGGTCCGATTTGATTTATAGTCAAATGAGTGTCTAGAGATCCGAGAACAAATTCTGAGGAAAGGCTGGAAAGTTCTATGCAACCCTGTGATTGAGGTTGGTGTTTTGATGGTCAAGAAGTTCTACGCCAATGCTTGGGTGACTTACAAGCATATCAAGGGTGTGAACTCTAACCCGAATAACAGGCTCACTATGGTCCAAGGGAGGATTTTAGAGCTCAGTCCAGAGAGGGTGAGGGATATACTTCAGCTACCATAATCCAAAAGATGACCCTCACTCTTACACTTAGAGAGTCAACATTGATCAGAGACTGGACCAAATTCTCATTGACATATGCCTCCCCGGAGCACAGTAGAGGCGCAATTCAAAGGGGCATCCATACTAGTTGGCAGGCATGATCTGAGGCCAATTGCTTGGGGGTGGTCAGATTTCATTCAATGCTCCATTATTCCCACGAGTAACCAGTCCGAGGTTACCATTGATTGAGCCATGATGATTCACTGCATCATGCTCTGTAATGAGGTGGAAGTGCATCGTGTGATCCATACAGCATAGCAGCGAAGGCCTCCACCTCTGCTAGATTGGCCTTCCCCCACCTTATCTTCTGCCTGTGTGAGGCTGCCTGAGTTTGCATCGAGGGAGACACCCCTATAGACAATGAGGGACGATCATCAAGAGGCGTATGGAGTATGCTAAGGAGCTTGGACAAGTACCACTTCAGGAGCCAGTTTCCCCTCCTCAGCAGGAGCAGCCTGAGATGCCTCAGGGATACTAAGGATAGAGTATTGATGAGCGGATATTTTATACGCTTTTTGGCAGTAATTTCATGTAGTTTTTAGTATGTTTTAGTTAGTTTTTAGTATATTTTTATTAGTTTTTAGGAAAAATTCATATTTCTAGACTTTACTATGAGTTTGTGTGTTTTTCTGTGATTTCAGGTATTTTCTGGTTGAAATTGAGGGAGCTGAGCAAAAATCTGATTCAGGCTGAAAAAGGACTGCTGATGTTGTTGGATTCTGACCTCCCTGCACTCGGAATGGATTTTTTGGAGCTACAAGAGTCCAATTGGCGCGCTCTCAATTGGGTTGGAAATTAGACATCCAGGGCTTTCCAGCAATATATAATAGTCCATACTTTTCGCGAAGATAAATGATGGAAACTGGCGTTTAACGCCAGTTCCATGTTGCATTCTGGCATTGAACGCCAAAAACAGGTTGCAAGTTGGAGTTAAACGCCAGAAATAGGTTACAACCTGATGTTTAACTCCAAAAACAGCCCAGGCACATGATAAGCTTAAGTCTCAGCCCCAGCACACACCAAGTGGGCCCCAGAAGTGGATTTCTGCACTATCCATCTTAGTTTACTCATTTTCTGTAAACCTAGGTTACTAGCTTAGTATTTAAACAACTTTTAGAGATTTATTTTGTATCTCATGACATTTTAGATCTGAACTTCGTACTTTGTGACGGCATGAGTCTCTAAACTCCATTGTTGGGGGTGAGGAGCTCTGCAGCGTCTCGATGAATTAATGCAATTATTTCTATTTTGTATTCAAACACGCTTGTTTCTATCTAAGATGTTTATTCGCACTTTAATATGAAGAAGGTGATGATCTGTGACACTCATCACCATTCTCAATCTATGAACGTGTGCCTGACAACCACCTCCGTTCTACATTAGATTGAATGAGCATCTCTTAGATTCCTTAATCAGAGTCTTCGTGGTATAAGCTAGAATCCATTGGCAGCATCCTTGAGAATCCGGAAAGTCTAAACCTTGTCTGTGGTATTCCGAGTAGGATTCAGGGATTGGATGACTGTGACGAGTTTCAAACTCGTGAGTGTTGGGTGTAGTGACAGACGCAAAATGATCAATGGATCCTATTCCGACATGATCGAGAACCGACAGATGATTAGCCGTGCGGTGACAGCACAGCTGGACCATTTTCACTGACAACGGTGATCCACCAACACACAGCTTGCCATAGAAGGAACCTTACGTGTGTGAAGAAGATGACAGTAGGAAAGCAGAGATTCAGAAGACAAAGCATCTCCAAAACTCCAACACATTCTCCATTACAGCGTAACCATTACTCTTTTCATGCTTTTTCACTTTTTACAATTGAAACTAAAGAACCCTATCGGTATCCTGACTAAGAATAATAAGATAACCGTAGCTTGCTTCAAGCCAACAATCTCCATGGGATCGACCCTTACTCACGTAAAGTATTACTTGGACGACCTAGTGCACTTGCTGGTTAGTTATGCAGAATTACATATTGTGAATGTGATTTTCGTGCACCAAGTATCAGGACCATTCTGCCCTCCTTTATTAGCTAGTGGAGGAATAGTAGAGCTAGTGGCGAGAGTTGGAGGAGCTGAGATACTGGAGAGAATTTCTTGGAGGGAGCAGCCACCAGGACTGAGGTAGTTGAGTTTCATTATCTGCTGGTTTAATTATTTTCTATTTTTTAGTATTTATCTTGTTTCCTGTTATCTGTTTGAAGCCTTTGCATGCTTAGTAGAAGTTGTTTGTTATTTTTCTAGCTTAGTTATTTAAATTAATATTTTATGTTTATTTTGAAAAATGTCTCATGTATTGCTCACTGATATCTTAGACAATTTTTCTTCTCAGTTCTATATTGTTTTAGTTGTTTGAGGACAAGTAACAGTTTAAGTTTGGTGTTGTAATGCCTGAGCATCTTTTCATTATTTTCTGTTTATTTTAAGTTAGAATTTAATGATTTTTAATCTTATTTTAGTATTTGAAACCACTTTGGATGCTACTATGAGTTGCTTTGGTATTTTAATTATTTCAGGTGAAGTTTGGATCGGTTTGGCGAAGTTCGTGTGCAAGAAAAGAGAACAGTTTAGAATATGCCAAGCTGGCACTAAACGCGGACCTGGGTGTTTAGCACCAGGAACTCAGACACGCAAGGGAGCTCTCTGCCCACTAGAGAACTAAACGCCAAGCCTGGCATTTAGCGCCAGCAAGCCATAATGCAAAGGAAACTTTCTGCCCCCTTGGGCACTAATGCCGAATCTAGCATTTAGCGCCAGCAATACAAATCACACTTTTCAAATGGAACATCTTTAGTTGGATTTAGCTTTTAATTGATATATCTTATTTTATTTTAGTTATTTTTATTTACAAACAAAATCTTTTAGCTTTAGAATTTATTATTTTATTTTAGTTTCAAATCAAATTAGGTTAGATATAAAAGTGAAAAAGATTTAGCCCTTCGGGGGATCTTCTCTCTTACGAATTTTAACACTTTTGGAACTCTAGTTTTCTCTCTGAGTCATGAGCCACTAAATCTTCTTAGTTAAAGTTAGGAGCTCTGTTTATTTCTATGGGTTAATACTATTATCATTCTATTTTAATTAATATATTGATTCAGTTTCAAGGATTACTTTCGTTCTTCATCTTATGAATCTGGGTATATCAGAAGAACAACCCTTCTTCTATACAAATTCTTGTGATTCTTGGAAAAGTTATCTTACTTAAATACCAGCTTGAAAGTAAATTTCTCATAAACTGCTAATTATTTAGAATTAATGGGATACGTGACATATAATCCTCTTGTATTTGGGTAAATAGGATTTTTGTGGCTGATAAACTAGAATTAAACCTAACCATCTAATCTATATTAAGTGACCAAGGAATTGGCGATTAATTAGGTTAGAGGAGACTAAATCACTAAGGAATTAGGGTTTAGTCAATCATAGTTTGCCATGAAATGAATCTTGCATGATTAAAATAATTGGTAAGAAAACTTAATCCGGAAGAATAAACATCTCTGAAACCTTAACTGTTTTCTCTCATATAATTTCCACGCCAAACCTTTGCTTACTTTCTTGAGTTTTCCTGAATTTACTGTTTAATGCGATTTACAACCCTCAAAATACCATTTTCTACTTGCCTAACTAAGTGAGTCATTTGACTATTGTTGCTCAATCCATCAATTCTCATGGGATCGACCCTCACTCACCAGAGGTATTACTTTGTACGACTCGGTGCACTTGCTGGTTCAGTTGTGGACATTCGAAATCCACACCAGCCATTCGAGCAGATTAAGTCCCATCTTAGACGAGCAAGATTTGAGCATGTGGCATATATGCCGAAGTGATACCATGACTAGGCATTGGTCTCGGCTTTGATTGAGAGATGGCGATCTGAGTCCCACACTTTTCACTTGCCATGTGGGGAGATGACTATCACCCTACATGATGTGGCGTACCAGTTGGAACTCAACATTGATGGAGATCCAGTCAGCGGCAGCATTGCACTACAAGAAAAATGCGAAGTACCATTGGATTTACCTTCAAAAATAATCAGACGATATAAACCTCACCGGTACATCTTTATCGTTTGAATTTTCTTCTAACACTAATTACCGTTGAATTTTGTAACGGATTATCAGTTCAGAAAACCAATTGGTTACCGTTGGATTCTTTCAACACTATTGTTTATGCCAAAAAAAAATTTTTCGTGCATTATTATCATCGGATTATTCCAACGGTAATGTTAATTTTTTTAAATTTGAAATAAATGGTCAATTTTAATTTTAATTTTGAATTTTTTTCACATAATTAGTAGTCCATTCATAAATAATGAAAAAATTTTATATAAAATAAATAATACAATGTTCAAATAAATTAAAAGTCAATTACATTAAATAAATTCATTCAAACAATAAAACGAAAAACTAATAACTACAAATCCAGGTAGTCATCGTCGTCGTCGGTCCCGTGGCCCTGAGTCGGCAGCGCAGAAGGCGGTGATGTCTGTATTCCACCAGCAGGACGGCTATCACCTGCAATAGGACTACTGCCACCAGCAGCGGTGCTGCCATCAGCAAAGTCGATGCCAGCGTGTGCATCTAGATCTGGTACACCTCTATCTGAGCCTTCATACGCTGCATCCGCTCCAGCGACTCCCTCCACTCCAACCTAAGCTCATCTATAGACACCATGCAAGTGAGGATTTTCTGATAGCTCTCCCAATAATTTTTAAGATTTTGATCATGCTGCCGAAGGCTGCATTGAAGCTCCTGCACCTGTAGCCTCAAATCCAAGCCTTCCTCAAGCTCGAAGGGTTGACTGGTGGCGGAGCCTGACAATAGCCTCAACATGGAGGTGCGGAGGCTGCTGGTGAACAATGATACCATCCCGTATACATGGTTCTTGTACGGTGCTGAAATGGTCTCGCGCTAAACCAGATTGGGATCGATGACTGAAGCTGCAGAGCCATCGGTGGCGTCCTTCCCACCTTGCTGAGTCTGCTGAGTTACGGCCTCTAGTCTATGTGTATAGAATTCCTGTGTAATTAACATAAGCTAATGTGATTAGTACAATAGATATACAGTTAATCTCTAATAATTTTATAGCAGAAGATAATCAGATGTATGTTTACTCACATAATGGTCTTAAGACCGCTGATCAGCAAATGTCTCTTTGTTCTCCTTCAATGTGTGGTTGTACTTGAATGTCTCTGCCAATGTCACCTCACAATCCAACGACGTTGACTACATATGTTGCATTGAAACAATATGATTAGGATGCCTAGTAAAGATATGAAAAAGAATATAACTAAGTTATTAACATAATTAAAATTACTTTACATACCATCCTGGCCTTAGTCTTCATGAAGGTCGTTGAGCCACCAATATACTTGGACGATCTTGGTTGAGGCCCTATTAGCTCTGTTGGTGAGAGTCGACGCCGGAACCCCTCATCGTTCTCCCAATAAACAAGCAAGGTATTCCTTATGTCCGGTCAGAGCCACTGCGTTCGGTGGACCTGTCCCTGACGAACATCGTCCAGCATCTGCTAGAGCCGCTGACCCATTCTATGGTCGAATATCTTCTTAATGGTAAAGGCGTTCTTAGTGTCCCACCTAAAGTGCAGCTGCAACAAATAAAATTTAAAATTAGTTAAGCAAGATATAAGATATAAACTAGCTAAATATGTTTGAACCTAAAAAAATATTAATTACCAGCCATTTCTGAAATGGTCGCTCCCTGGTCTCAGCGGGAATCTTCGTGTAGTTGAGCCAGGGATGGTCATACATTAGCTTGATGACATTTGTCATGTTCTGAGTATATGCGTTGTTGTTCAGCACAAACCTAACAACCCACAAACAAGAATCAACCTAAATTTACTAGACAGGAATCAATTTTTAAGAACTTTCGGCAATAAAGTTAATCATAATCATTGAAACTTAAAAACACTAATCAGACAACCAAATCAACCTAAATCCACTAGATAGGAATCAATTTTCAAGAATTTTCAACAAGAAAGTTAATCATAATCATTGAAACTTTAAAACACAAGCCAAGCAATCAAATCAACCTAAGTCCACTAACAGGAATCAATTTTCAAGAACATTCAGCAATAAAGTTAATCATAATCATTGAAACTTAAAAACACAAGCCAACCAACCAAATCAACCTAAATCCACTAAACAAAAATCATTTTTTAGGAACTTTAGGCAACAACCACAATCATTGAAACAGAAAACACTAAACAGGCAAATAGAGTCAACTAAATCCACTAGACAGGAATCAATTTTTCGGAACTTTCAGTAACAAAGTTAAACATAATAATTTAAACTTAAAAATACTAACCAACATTCAAACCTAAATCCACCAAACTAGAATCAATTTTTAGTCACTTTCAGCAGTAACCATAAATAGGAAATACATGAGACTCAATGTGATTCTTACCTCATGCACCATTAGGCCAAATCTTCAACTATACAATGGGAGGTGGTGGAGGGGCATTAGCTACTGTCTCACTTTCGTGGCTGAACTCTAGGGCCACGACATCTGTCGCTGGAGGCGGCGTCAATGTGGATGCGGGCTGCTGAACAGTAGGAGGTGGCATCGTCACCGTAGACAGAGGCACATAATTGGGGTTAGGGACCATGATGAAAGGCTGGTCCACTAAACCCGCAACATGTGGTGTCACCGGAGTGGTTAGAGTAGAGAGAGGATCCAAAAGTCCCAGGAGCACTAGAAGAAACCCTCCATCCACCCCGACCATGGCTACGACCACGACCAACAGCTTGATCCGCAGCACCTCTACCTGTCGACATGTCTGCAAATATAAAATTATCAAACAATGCAATCTCAGCAACAATTTCTTAGCAAAATAGTCATCAACGCAGCAATTAACACAATTAGACAATTCCAAACACTTCAACCATTCAAAACCTAATGTATTGAATATAACCTAACTTAATCAACCTAAATCCACTAAGATTAGAAAACTGAACTAAACTAAGTTTGAAAATGATTCAAAATTAAAATTAAAATTCTAATCAAAGCTAAATTGAATTAAACTAAAATTAAACAATTATCAAACAATCTCAGCAACAATTTCTCAGCAAAACAATCATCAGCGCAGTAATTAACACGATTAGACAATTTCAAATACTTCAACAATTTAAAACCTAATATATTGAATCTAACATAACTTAGTTATCCTAAATCCACTAAGATTAGAAAACTGAACCTAAACTAACTTTATAATTTATTCAAGATTAAAATTAAAATTCTAATCAAAGCTAAACTAAATTAAACAATTTCAGCAATAATTTCTCAGCAAAACAGTCATCAACGTAGTAATTAACATAATTAGACAATTCCAAACACTTCAACAATTCAAAACCTAATGTACTGAATCTAACCTAACTTAATCAACCTAAATCCACTGAGATTAGAAAACTAAACTGAACTAACTTTGAAACTGATTCAAAATTAAAATTGAAATTCTAATCAAATCTAAACTAAACTAAAATAAAATTAAACAATTAGCAAATAGTCTCAGTAATAATTTCTCAATAAAATATTCATCAACGCAGGAAATGACAAAATTAGAGAATTTTAAACACTACAACAATTCAAAACCTAATGTATTGAATCTAACATAAATTAATCAACCTAAATCTACTATGATTAATAAACTAAATTGAGCTAACTTTGAAACTGATTCAAAATTAAAATTGAGATTCTACTCAAACCTAAATTAAATTAAACTAAAATTTAATAAATTTGAGAAGAGCTACTCAAGAACCTGTAATGAAGAACAGAGTAGGAAATAGGGGAAGAGGTGGATGTCGTAGCCTTGGTCACCAAAGTTGCGGTGGCGACAGATGATGGTGACGACAAATGGTGGTGACGCTGAAGAAGAGAGAGAGAGATGGGGGAAGAAGGAGAAGAAGGAGCATCGGTGGTGGGGGTTGACGGTGACAGAGAGGGGGTGGCGACGGCGGTGGCGACAAGCGATGGTAACAGCTGAGCCGAAACATGAGAGAGAGAGAGAGAGAGAGAGAGAGAGAGAGAGAGGGGGATGGTGGTGAGGGTTCGGATGAGGGGGAAGGGTGAGTGATTTGAATTTATGCCACTTTCACCGTCGGATTTACCGTCGAAAAATTTTGACGATAAACCGTTGCAGGTCATCAAAATGCATCGTTTCACTAAATTGACTTACCATCGGATTTTTCAGACGGTAAACTCAACAATAAAGGACGCGCATTTACCGTCAAAAAATAGAATCCACCGGTAATTACCTGACCTTATGAATTCGACGTGGTTACTGCTGGTAAATCCGTAGCTACTCTGCGATGCTAAATCCAATGATAAATCTAACGGTACTCAACATTTTTCTTGTTGTGTCAATGGGTGGGAGCAGTTCTATAATGGTTGGTCTGTTGAGGCCCTTTGTCAGGAGCTGCTAGGTGTTGTTTCGAGCCCATGATAGACAGTCACAAAATAAGTGGACTGTCAAGCTTACTTGGTTTTAGAATAGTATTTGTGGGCAGTTGGAGGAGCACCCGACAAAGGAGTGCCTCCTATGTTACCTTCGAGTAATATGTGCTGAGCAATCACCTTTGAATCCAACCTTCCATATTCTTAGCCCATTGATGTTTACATGCAAGTATCATGACCAATGTATCTCCTTACCTCCCATTTTTCCTACTTTTAGCGATAAGCTATGCGTATGTTTCATTGACTACCAGTCACAAATTGTGAATATTGTTCAACATAATTTAACTGGTCACTCTCTAGTATCTTATACTCCACACCCCTTTTAATGCTATACGTCTTAACTGCCATAATAACTTTTGCCTTGTTTTCATATTATTGTCCAATCTCAAACTTATTGGAAGGATCATCCTTGGGGCCTCCTTGATTGAATAAATAATCTGAAGTCATTGCCTCAAGATTTAATGGGAAAAAGTAATCCAATCGATCATATAGTCGGAAAATAGCAGGTTATGTCAGTGCGATTTTTTTGTGTCACCATAGTAGTTCATCTCTTTTTCCTTCTCATCCAAAATTTTAGTTAGTTCAGCCTTAGCATCTTCACCGTCATCAGGGTTAACTTGATAGGGATCTATCATTGGGTCTCTAATAGCAGAACCCTCATGAGTTTTAACATCAACTTGCATCATATCATCATTAGAATCTTCGATATTTGACCCCTCTTGACTACCTTCAGGTGGCATATTTAGGTTAACTATCGTCCTTCTAATATTTATCCTAAGCGTCCCACTTAAAGGAGTATCATCAACAGTATTCGCAAACATTTCTCCATCTAAGTTAACTAGAAAAATAAATAATTCCAACACATGGATATTTATCCAACAATTGTGCCAGACCCTAATAAGACATATGTCTTCGTCATCACGTAACTGATACCTAATTTACGAAAACATAAATTCTTATCATAATCATCATAAAAAAAATAACAAAATAATGATAAAAATTATTAGGGGTGTGCAAAAAAACTGGTTTCACTGAACTGAATTGAAACTGAACTGAAACTGTTTTAAATAAACCAGTTTTTTTAAATAAAAAACTAAACTGAAACCCTAGTTTTTATGAAAAACCATTTATTAAAAACCAGTTTTTATGGTTCAGTTTAGTTTTAAACCAAATTAAAACTGGTTTTATTTAAACTCCAAAATTAATTTTACATACTCTTTCTTTCTCTTTCTCCCTTCACTCTCTCTCTCTCTCTCTCTCTCTCTCTCTCTCCTCTCCCTCTCTCTCCTTTCCCCCTCTCCCTCTCCCTCTCCCTTCCTTCCCCTCTCTCTCTTCTTCTCTCTCTCTCTCTCTCTCTCTCTCCTCTCCCTCTCTCTCCTTTCCCCCTCTCCCTCTCCCTCTCCCTTCCTTCCCCTCTCTCTCTTCTTCTCTCTCTCCTCTCCCTCCTCTCTTTCTCCCACTCCTCTCTCTCTCTCACCCCCTTCCTCTTTCTCCCTCTCCCTCTTTTTCCTCTCTCTCTCTCTCCCCCTCTACCTCTCCTTCCCCTTCCTTCTTCTCTCTCTCCCCTTTTTTTCTCTCTCTCTCTCCCCTCTTTCTTCCTCTCTCTCTCTTCTTCTCCTCTTTCTCCCCCTCCTCTCTCCCTTCTCTCTCTCTCTTCCCTTTCTTTCTTCTCTCCCTTCTTTATCTCTCTCTCTTTC
Organism: Arachis hypogaea; assembly: GCF_003086295.3. Lineage (NCBI taxonomy): Eukaryota > Viridiplantae > Streptophyta > Magnoliopsida > Fabales > Fabaceae > Arachis > Arachis hypogaea. The sequence goes on from NC_092036.1 coordinate 62,900,532, forward strand.
TCTCTCTCCCTCTCCTATTTGTCTCCCTCTTTTTCTCTCTCTTCCTCTCCTTCTCTCTCTCTCTCTCTCTCTCTCTCTCTCTCTCTCTCCTTTTCCCCCTCTCCCTTTCCCTTCCTTCCCTTCTCTCTTCCTCTCTCTCTCTTCTCTCCCTCCTCTCTCTCCCCTCCCCTCTTTCTTCTCTCTCTCTCTTTCTCCCTCTCTCTCCCTCTCCCTCCATTCCCCCTCTCCCTCCCCCTTCCTTATTCTCTCTCTTCCTCTCTCTCTCTCTCCCTTTTTTTCTCTCCTTCCTCTCTCTATCTCTCCTCCTCCCCTCTTTCTTCCTCTCTCTCTCCTTCTCCTCTTTCTCCCCGTCATCGCTCTCTCTCTCTCTTTTCTTTTCTCCCCTCTCCCTCTCTCTCCCCCTCCCATCCCCCTTCTCTCTCTCCCTCTCTTCCCCTTCTCTCTCTCTTCCTCTTTTCCCTCTTTTCCCTTTTGTTTCTCTCCTCTCTGCCCTCTCTCCACCTCCCCTCTCTCATCCTCTTTCTCTCTCTCATTTTTCTCTTTTTTCTTTCTCTTTTCTATTCTTCTCTCTCTCTCCTTCCCTTATTTCTCTCTCCTTTTCTCTCTCTCATTCCCTTCTTTCTCTATCCTTTTCTCTCTCTTTTTCTCCTTCCTCTCTCTTCTTATTCTCTTTCTCTCCTTCCTTTCTCTCTTTTTTCTTTCTCTCTCATTCTTTTCTCACTTTATATCCCTCTTCTCTTTCTCTTCTCTTTTCTCCAAATAAGAGAGAGAAGGAGAGAGAGGAGGAGGAGGAGAGAGAGAAGAGAGAGAAGAAAAAGGAAAAGAGCACAAGGAAAGAGAGAAGGAGAGAGAGAGAAAAAAATTGAGAGAGATGGAGAGAGAGAGAGAAAGAGAGGGATAAGAGAGAGAAAATGAGAGAAAGGATAGAGAGGGAGAAAAGGAGAACGAAAGAAAGGGGAGGGAAGAAAGAGGGCAGGGGAGAGAGAGAGAGAGAGAGAGGAGTGAGAGAGAGATGGAGATAGGGAGAGAGAGGGGTAGAGAGAGAAAAGAAAAAGGTGGAGAGAGAGTGAGGAAGACAAAGAGAGGGAGGGGGAGAAAGAAGGGGAGCGAGAGAGAAGAGGAAGAGAGAGGAGGGAGAGAGAGGGAGCAAAGAAGAAAAAGAGAAGAAGAGGGGAAGGAGAGAGAAAGAGAGAAAGAGAGAGAGAGAGAGAGAGAGAGAGAGAGAGAGAGAGAGTGAAGGGAGAAAGAGAAAGAAAGAGTATGTAAAATTAATTTTGGAGAAGGAGAGAGGAAGAGAGGACGGAAAGAGAGGGAGAGAAAGAGAGAGAGAGAGAGAGGGGGAAGAGAGAGAGGGGGAGAGGAAAGGAGAGAGAGAGGAAGAGGAATAGGGGAGAGAGAGAGAATGAGAGAAAGGGATAGAGAGGGAGAAAAGGGAGAGAGAAAGAGAGAGGGAGAGAGAGAGAGGAAGACAAAGAGAGGGGAGGGGAGAAAGAGGGGAAGGGGAGAGAGAGGGAAAAGAAAAATAGAGAGGAGGAAGAGAGAGAAAGGAGGGGGAGAAAGGGAGAGAAGAAGATAGAGAAAGAAAGAGAGAAAGGAGAGAGAGGGAGAGGAGAAGAGAGAGAAAAAAGAGAGAAAGGAGAGAGAGGGGAGAAGGAGAGAGTGAGGGAAGAAGAGAGAGAAAGAGAGCAAAAGAGGGAAAGGAGAGAGAGAGAGAGTGGAAGAGAGAGAGAGATAGCGAGAGGAAGAGAGAGAGAGAGAGAGAGAGAGAGAGAGAGGGAGGGAGAGAAAGAGAGGGATGAGGGAGGGAGGGAGAGAGAGAAAGGGAGAGGAGAGAGAGAGTGAGAGGGGAGAGAGAGTGGGAAGAGAGAGGGGAAAGAGAGAGTGGGGAGAGAGAGGGAAAGAAAGAAGGAGAGTGTGAAAACTAGTTTTAGCCTATAAACCAGTTTAAACTGGTTTTTTTAATTAAAACCAATTTTATTTTTATGAACTGGTTTAAACTGGTGCACTGTATTATAAACTGGTTTAGAACTAGTTTCATATGTGACAAAGCAGTTTGGTTCAGTTTTTAAACCATTTAAAATGGTTTAGTGCAGTTTCAGTTCAGTTTATAGAAAAACTGAACCATGCACACCCCTAAAAATTATAATTTATAATATACCTTTTGTAAAATAAAGTGTTTTTATTTCAAACAGATATCCGTAGTAGATTTTTTTTCACTCTTTTCATGTGTTATTGACCAATGTCATGCAATATCAAATTCTTCAATGCTATTAGACTTTCTACTTTAGGTGGTATCTATGTAAATACTAATTCAGCAAAACTGAACATGATAGATCCCTCTTTATCATATTCTATTTCACCATCATAATGAATAGATAACAATAGAATTTCAGACGTTGTATAGAATAAACAAAAGATCGAGGTAAAAGGAGAAAGATGAGTTATTAATAGTAATTTTAATTCTCAATCAGTCTCGTTGGGATTTTATTTGGAGGAAACTACTTGAAGTTCGCCAAAGAAGACGAAGAACTTCATATATTACATAAAATTTGCCGAGAAAAGCAATAAACTTTGTAAAACAATAAGGTTCGCCGAGAAGAACGACAAATTTACCCCAGACATAAAAATAAAAAGTGAATTTCAAAAATTAAAATTAAAATATTTTTAAAGAATAATATTTTTTAATTTATATCAGAAAAAATCCCTTTTATTGTCCTTTAGTTTTGTTATTATTCTAACTAGTTGTATGTACTAATATTCATATAAAATGTAGTGTATATATCACCTCCAATCATTAGATTATTGAAATAGTTAGACTTCTTTTTTATTCATCAAAAATATTTTCACTTTAATTAAAATTTAGACATTTATTATGTGCAAATATTTTATTTGTTTTTTCTTCCAAATTATTTTTACACCACAAGAAGAAAGAGATTGAGTTTTTACCTTTCAAATAGAACATTTTTTGTTTTATATATATAAGTGATCTAATATCCATATTTTTTATACTCGAATTCGATCCAATTTAATCTGCATATTTATATATCGAATCAAATCGAATATCAAATATACCCACAAATAAAAATATATTAAAAAATTATGTCTATAAAAAAGTTAGTAAAACTAATTTTTTTTACTTTTCTTAAACATGTTTACTCATAAAATACTATTAAACTAATTTTTTTAAATACAAAAATAAAATAATATAATACATATATAAATAATAATTATTAATTGAAATAAAACATTAATACAACATATATATCATTTATTTAGTATTTGGTACGGATGTGAATCGAATTTACGAATATAGGAGTGATACTCACGATCCAATCCAATTAAAATGCATATCAGATCCAATCCAATCCAATCATCTTATAAATTAGATACATATAAATAGGGCAATTTACCCAAATAAATAAATTTGGTTAAAACTTTACTCAAATACACAAAACAGATTTCAGTTACGTTTTTGTGCAATTTTCACTTTATGTAAACCGTGGTAAGCTACCACGGTTTCTGATTAAAACGTAAACCGTGGCAAGCTACCACAGATTATGCTTTTTTAGTTTTGTGTGTAAACAGTGGCAAGCTCCCACGGTTTACAAAGAGAGAAATATAACCATAAACCGTGGCAAGCTCCCACGGTTTATGAAGAATGCGAGCTGCACGTAAACCGCTATGGCTTACCACGGTTTACGTGTGAGTGCCTATAAATACATAATCCGCTGAAGCTTCTCACGGATCATTTGTGACACAAAGCAAAATTTGGGGGTTGTTGGTTTGAGAGAATCTGTGGAAAGTAAAGAAGGTTGGAAAGAGGTTTAGTTGGTGGATCATGGAGGATGAGGATCGCTTGTACCGATTAAATGGCGTCGCTCACGTGGCTGGATACATCGACGCCGAGGTTAGTTATTATTATTATTATTATTATTATTATTATTACTATTTATATAAATATTGATATTATTATGGTTATTGTGAGTAAAATTATTTTTTTACATTTAATTTTTGTTGTTATTGTGAGTGCATAGTATTAGTAGTGTGAACAGCCAGTGGAGATGGCGGGCTTGTATCATTTGGCTAGGCTGAATAGCCAGTGGTTCTGGGTTCATGAGCCTCTCCTTAGCACATTTATTGAGCGGTGGCGTCCTGAGACGCACACCTTCCATATGCCCTTTGGTGAGTGCAGTATTACTTTGCAAGATGTGGCATATCAACTGGGTTTGCCGATCGATGGTGAGCCCGTCAGCGGGTGCCTGACTGAGTTTGAGAATCTAATGGAGTAGGGTAGACCAGCATGGGTATGGTTTCGCGAGTTGTTTGGGGAGTTACCTCCACAGAATAAAGTCAAGCAGATGATAGTGTGCTACACATGGTTCCATGAGAGGTTCTGGGTTCTCCCAGCAGATGCTACTGATGAGACCATGCGTATATACGCACGTGCTTATATTATGATGCTATTGTCGTCTCAGCTGTTTGCAGACAAAAATGCAAACCGGGTCCACCTTCGTTGGTTGCCTTATTTGGCATCGTTGGACGACTTGGGCAGATATAGCTGGGGTTCGGCTGCACTGGCCTGGTTGTATAGATGTCTTTGTCGTGGGACGAACAAAAACGTTGTTAACTTGGCCAGGCCGCTACAGCTTCTACAGTCTTGAATTTTCTGGAGGTTTCCCACGTTGAGGCCTAGTGGGTTTGATGTATTCGGGTTTCCTATTGCCTCCAGGTACGGTTTATTATTTTTGGTTCACAAGTTATTCAACATTATGTGTTATTTCTAGTTATGACATGATTTCAATTAAAATTGTAGGTGGGCTACGTTTATGTCGAGGAACGATCCAGGGGATCAGAGATTAGTGTCTGCACACCTTTCATTGGATCGATTGCGTGTCCACGATGTGAGTCATTTAGTTATTGCTCTTAGTTTCAGTGGTTTATGTTAAGTGTCGTGCTCTGACGAAACCCTTACTATTTCGATACAGTTTGTGTGGGAGCCTTATTCTTTTGCCGAGGTTGGTGCTGTTATTCACCTAGAGATACTAGCCGACGAGCACCGTAGGCTATGGACGGCCGTCACTAGCCTGATATATTTTGCTGCGATTGAGTGGCATCAGGTCGACCGGGTTCTACCGTAGTTTGGCGATTTTCAGCATCTCCTTGAGCCAGCTCTGAACATAGATTGGCTACATGCAAAGGATGGCAGGGGTGGGGACAGGTGGTTCCCCACCTATTATCGGGAGTGGCATCAGCATTGGGAGAACCGGCTTCATTCAGTCATCTGGGTCGATCGAGTCATTGATCCCGGTCCATCATCAGACTACCTGGAGTGGTGGTGCCGTGTGGCGCACAGATTCCTATCCCCAGATGTTGCATTTCAGGATCCTAGGCCGATTGTGTTGACTGAGGAGGCTCGTCACAGAGGGTCGTCGCAGGCACCTCCTAGAGTGCACGTTTACGACAGACCAGATAACAGGCGAGCCGATCGGCGTCGGCGTATAGGCACCCGTACCACGGATCGAGAGTGGTGAGAGCTGGCTGACCGTTTAGAGGAGGACATCCCTAGAGCTGATCATGGAGATGCGGCGGATTTTTGTGTTCCTCGACGTAGAGGCAGACAACAGGCAGGGCGGGACGGCCGTGGAGGGGCTCGAGGTAGAGTACCTTCCGTTGATGATCAGGGCACTCAGCATGGTGTTGGTGAGGATGTAGTTGGTTCAGCCTCAGCTATGGATCAGCCAACCTACAATGTGGGTAGTAGCTCTCAGCTCTTTGGGAATGTCGCCCCAGATGCATTTGCTGGGTATACCACCGCGGTTGTTGGGATGGACATCGATGATCCTGTTACTGAGTCAGAGTTCTATAGGGATATAGCAGACATGCTCATGGATGATGATGGGACCCATCATAGGCCACAGATGCCTGACGACCAGCCCCAGTTTGCTGATCCGCAGCCACAGACTTACGATGTTCTTTCTCAGTTGGCCGTTGACCTCAACGAGCCTGCAGCATCTCCAACTAACCCATGGATCCCATTAGGAGGGACCCCAGCCTCAGCATTCAGCGGCGTTCCCGCACAGCCATCAGAACCAGCGGCAGAGCAGAGACCTAGGAGGGTGAGGCGTCCTCCATTGTGTGGCACCGGAGGTCACCTGATCGGTCAGTTCGACGATGATGACATCGACACCATTGAGGATTCTGATTAGTTATGTCATATTGTCATGTCCAGTCCCTATATTAGTTTATGTTCTTCGCATGCTATTTAGCCTTATGTATTTCAGACTTCTGTAATTTATTATCTGCCATGTATTTGATAGTTAAAAAGGTTTGAGAATTGTCTAATATGTTATCTGCTATGTATTTGATAGTTTAAGCGGTTTGAGCTTCTATTATATACATGTATTCTGTCACAATTATCATACGCAATCTAAATGATACCACATTGATGCAATAAAACACTTTAACATAAATGGTTTAGGATTAAAATTCTCCCTTCATAGACCGTGGGAGCTTGCCACAGTTTATGGTTATATTTCTCTCTTTGTAAACCGTGGGAGCTTGCCACGGTTTACACACAAAACAAAAAAAAGCATAATCCGTGGTAGCTTGCCACGGTTTACGTTATAATCAGAAACCGCGGTAGCTTACCACGGTTTACATAAAGTGGAAATTGCACAAAAACGTAAGTGAAATCTGTTTTGTATATTTGAGTAAAGCTTTCATCAAATTTATTTATTTGGGTAAATTGCCCATATAAATATCACAAATTTGTAGATATAATCCAATTCATAACATCATGATATGTCAATATCCATTTTTTTTGTATGACTAGTATAATGATGATTTTAAAAAATACATTTTAATTTTGATGGAATTTTCAAAACTACATTGATATATCAAGTCAGTTACTATTATTAAACGCATTTTAATAAGTAATAAAGTTCTTTTACTATATGGATAATTTTTTACAATATATTTATTATTTTTTAATTTAATTTGTTTAAAAGGAATCTCACTAAAATAGTTAAATGGCACATTTGTTTTGTTTTATTTTAAAAAAATCCGATTTATTTTGGACCCAAAAAGAAAAAGGATTTGACAACTTTGCTATGAACATTCCTGCTGCCGTAATATCCTCTTAAACCACTTATAATATTATCAACCCCAGTATAAGAGTACAGTATTAAAAATGAATGACCCAACATAAAGCTGCAGTAACATTCATTCATGCTTGAAATAGATCCATCCAACGGTTTCAGCGGACACCATGATCAAAATCACACCAAGCAGCAATCATAATAATGCTTCTCATAGTAAATCTCTTCTGAAATTCAATTATTTCATATTTCGAATTAAATTGAAAGAACACAAATTAAATTTCAAGGGTCAGAAAATTAATAGATATAATTAGATAATTAACATCTAGTTAGCTAGATCCAAATCTGATTATTCTTCATTATTTTCCAAGTGCTGTGTGTAAAATACAAAATAGAGAGATCACACATTTAATGATTTGACATTTTTAAATCTTGTAAGGAAGGTTAAAAACATTTTGTGTTTCTGCCAGACCGATTGGGGCTGGATTTCAACCATGCGTGTCTGCCTCATATTATGACATTACTTCATTATTTTGCAATTTGTAAGCTTTCGTTTTCTGCCTCCATCAACATATTCCCATTTATAGAAAATATAAAACATGAATTTATTCAATGGCAGCATCACCCAATATTATTTATTAGAAGATGACATACCTTGAGCTGCATTTGTTTTTTATTCTTATTATTTTTTATTTACTAGAAGATTTAGAAATAATTTAACAGTCACGTATATTCAAATAAAAGACCTGCCATATATGTACCATTCTCAAGGTCACAAGAAAAATGTTTTATATATATATGTGTGTGTGTGTGTATTTTTTCTTTATTATTGTTATTTTAAAATTAGAGTCAATCCAATTTAATTTGATAAAAGTAGGTAACAACCAAAATGTTCTTTAGTTTTAATTCAATTGATCAAAATAGTTCCTTAATTTTATGTAAATCAAGTTAGTCTTAATTCCTCTGTCAAATAGCTAGTTAATGACGTTAATAGAAATCTTACGTACACCATTTATATAGCCCATTAGGCATTATAATATATATCCTAAAACCTATTCACTTAATCACCAAATTAATCAAACCCAATAAATATATAACTTTGACACTGCATCATATTCGAATCGTCATGGTCTTCCTTCTCTTTCACGAAGGGACTAATTAACTTAATCTATGGTAAAAAAGAATTTAAAGGACTATCTTGATCAAATTTAAAATTGAATTATTAGTTTAATTACTGAGTTGAACATGAAAAATTATTTTGCCAATTAACGTACAAAACACCTTAAAAAGAAAATGTTCAAAGCTGAAATTCGAATCTGATTCACCACTACCACTTTAATTTTTGATAGATTAATTCCCTTACTGTATGATAAAGCAAACCTTTGTTGGCACACAACTAACACTACATATATTCTATAGAATTATTGAATTGACTTTATTATTTATTATTGTGGATCTTTTACCATGCATCTTGTAAATCAATCAAGTTCTCAATGTATATCTTCTGTACTACGCAATACTTATAGCTGGATATCTCTACTAATTTATGGCAAAACTATCGAATCCCATGTGCATGAGTTTCCACCGGTATCTAATCTATTTAACAGAAGAAATGTTTGTATTGACTTTTTTTTTATTTGATACAATGTATATCTTTACAATTTTTTGCTATCGGTGTGCATAAATCATGCTAATATATATATCATCTTGGTAACAGTAGTCCATTTTATTATTCCCTATCTCTATTTTTGCTTGCATTTTCTTTAATTGAAAAATAATTAATATGATCTAGTGATCTACCTTTTATTTAATCACACGGTGTTTCTTTCCCCCTCCTAGCTACTTAGTAACTTTTTTTTCCTTTTTATTATTTTAAGGATAATAAAATTTATTCTTCAAACCGAACCGATTAAATAACTGAAGTAAAATTTAAGGGTAGTCATGATTCATGTGGGTCGGACAATAGCAGGGTTTTCAAAATCGAATCTGACTCGAAATTTGGCTTTGGACCCAAAACATGTTCTGTGGGATTCAAATTTGTCATTTTTATTTAGTATTATTTTTAGATTGAATTCGGATTATATTTGGATTAGATCCGGTTTAGTTTAAAATTATATTTTAAAATTAAAATATATGTTTTGTGGTGAAATTAATAATACATTATGAAATTAGTAATAGAATATTAGAATGTTATAAAATTTTGTGGTGAAATTATATGGTAATTTTTTTAAATAATTTATTTTAATATAAATATTATAAATATTTAATAATTTAAAACTTAAAGATAAATTTTATGAATTTATTATGTAAATTTTATAAAATTATATATCAGATTGATCCGATTTATTTTGGATTAATTTAGAATTAAATTCAAATATTTAAAATAAATCCTATAAAAATAATAAATTAAGATTCATATCTAATTAAACTCGATTATTGGATAAAAAAATCATTAATCGGTACATAAATTAAAGAAGGATGATGAACTATAATGCATTAAAATAACACTACTTGTTTTCCTCAACTTCTGATACAAGACAAATTGCATAACATGCATTCGATCTTGTCTTTCCAGTTCATTGAAATAGCATTGTTTAACCAACCGTCCTGGAAAATACAACAGAAAATGAGTTAAGTCATCTAATTTAACCCTTTTATTTTTTTTTTTATATTTTGAACCGTATAGATTTCGTCATCAAATCAAATTAATTTCTTTTATACAATTTATGTATCTACACGAATCATGCACTGTTATTTTGTAAAAGAGGCATAACTTTTTTTTAATTATATAAAAGATATAAAATCTAATTAGATTAATAGTATAAATTCAAGAATTTAAATTTGATGTATTTTCAATTCATCTTTTTGGTGGTTATCTATGTATGGAAACTTGGGAAGTGATTATTTTTGTTGACATAATAATAATTGTCGCAACAATTAATGAAAGTTAAATAAGGTAAATTATTATGGCTATTTTTGACTAATTTTCTTTAATTACCCAACATTTCTAATAATCTATTATTGGATGCATATATAAAATTAATATATTTATATTGGTCATTCATAAAATTAAATCCTATATTTAAATAAAAACTAATTTTAGGAAGGTTTTATTAATTGCTAAATATTATTAATCTACTAAAATTAGTTTTAATGATTAATTAAAACGAATTTAAATTAAACCTTTAATTTGCATTAACTAGTTCCAGAGAGAATGAGTTAGTTATAGTCCAAAACTTAAATAAAAGCTAGTAAAAAAAGTTATATTAAATATCATTATGCTATGTATATACACTAAAATATAAAATATACATTAAAATATAAAATAAGAGATTAAAAATAAGTTAAACTAGATATGTATTTATATCTGTATTTATATATAAATATTTGGTGACTAATTTTAATAGCCAATTTTAATATACAAATATTATTTTTAATTAAATATATACAATAAAAATGAGGGATGACAAAGCGGGTAGCTCGCCCCAAAAATTAATGGGAAGGACGGGTGTAAAGTAGGCTCAAAATGCAAACTCGCGTCCTTTATAGTGAATTGGCAAGCATTTTTGAAAAATTAATAAAATTAATTAAAATTAATAAAAATCACAATTAAAAATCAACTACAAATAAAAAATAGTCAAATTATAATATAATTTTTTTATTATTTTCTTTTAAATTTTTAACTTTAATAATTTTTTTAAAATAATATCTGTAAATAAAATCATCTTTATTTTAAGAAATAAATCATATAATTTGAATATATAAATATAAAATAAAATAAAATAAAATTAATTAAAAAAATGAAAATAAAAAAAGTGTGTTTAAAAATGATATGATTGTTAATTTTTATAACATTAATCGCTCTTTAATTTTATCTAAAAAAAACTTTTGGCCTGGCGAGCTTGTCCTTCCTACCCCATGAGTTCGGCAAGGCGGATTTAGCAAATTTTTCATTTATGATGGATTCAAAATCCTAGCTTGACTATTTTTTTGATGAATTTGACGGATCGATTAGATAAATTCGACCTATTTTTACTATCCTGACAAAAACTATTTAGAGCTTAACCTAATTGTAAGTTATTTATTTATTGTTCCAATAATCTGGACAACCACGACTTGGTTTAATATAGAACACTCTCGTGAGTCAACATGAAAAGCCAAGGAGAACACCAAAAGATGACTGCAACCCAAAATCATCTTTAGAACCTACCAAGTATAAAATAAAACCAGTACCACACTACAAACACTAATGCACCGAAATCAATTATTGACACAACCTAATTAGGAATATCCCCAAGGGATTACACACGTAATTAAGTTAGAATAACATCATCTTAGAAACAATTCAACACTAAGACAAAATGATTCACATTTCCTTCCTGCCATCCACCCAACCACCAACTGGCCGATTAAGTAGAATAACTACCTTCATGATGTCACCCACATTCACACACATACATATATGCTTTTACCTGCCACAAACAACAGCCATAATTTAACAAATTGTTATCTATTTTATGCTAATATTTTCTTAATTTTTTTACTTATAATTGTTTCACTATTCCATCATCACCTTCCCAATTTCCATATTGGTGAGATATATCATCATGTAATGTAACTTCCAAGTCAACAAATAATATAATCATTTATATATTTTATTAGAAAAATAGAAACAAAGTAAAGCTCTAAAAATATTATAGAATTGTGTTTACAAATTTTACCAAAAAATTTACCTAAATAAATCAATTGAATTTTAAATTTGTACAATTATAACTTTTTTAAATAGATTATATCTATGTTCTAAACTAATTCTATATAAACGGTTACACCCTACCACCCTTTAGCATTTACATGTAATTCGCTATAGAGTATCGTAATTTACATTAAAAATCGCATAAGCATAATCCGCTACAAATTCTTGTAGATTATGAATAAATTGCAAGGCATAAACAGCTAGAGGGTATCGTAGTTTATGAACAAATAGATATAGGCATAATCTGTTAGAAATTGTCGCAAATTACGTATTGTATCGCTATAAAATCGCAATAGTTAGCAGCGGATTCTTCTTTCGCTTGATAGAGAAATTTTTTGATTGAGAGGGAAGTTTTGGACGGAGAGAGGAGGCTAAGAGAAAATTTGGGAAGACCATATTCTAGTGGGACTATAGTAGAAAAAAATCGCTTGTACTAGTTGAATGGCGTTGCTCAGGTCGCTGGAAGCATCAATGAAGAGATTAGTTTTTTTTAACTATAAGAATTGTCATTGTATTAACAAATTAATTGTAGTTGCTTAAATATATGTCTTTTATATTTAGTCTTATCTAACATTTTTACAATTTTTGTATATTTAAAAGATTGGATAGATAGCAGCATTTGTGTTTTGAAATTTGATTAGAATATTTTTACAAATAATTTATGGTTTAGGCTTTTATGACTTAGAATTTATAAATTTTTTATTCTCACGTAACATAGTTTTTGTATATTTAAAAGATTAGATATATAACATGCATTTACATATTTGGAATATGATGGAGACATTTTTATAAAGAATTTAAGTATTTATATTTTTATCTACTTGGTCCCACACACTCCAAATTTTTGTAATATATTTATTTTTAGATCTAACAAGGTATTTAATGACCGGATAAAGACACTCAAAAATTTTTTATCGGTAAATTTTACTTTTTTTTTGTTAGTTAATTTTTCCATAGCAATACACTAGAGCTAAGAAATTCTCCTTACTTGACATTGTGAATTTAACATTCTACTTCACAAATACTTTTGATATATATAATGCATCCACCTGTTCGTAATCTGCTGGAGGGTGCAACAGATTATGCATATACTTATTTGTTCATAAACTGCGACATCCTCTAGTAATTTATGTTTTGTAATTTGTTTATAATTCGCGAGACCTTGTAACAAATTATGGTTGTGTTTTTTAATATAATCTGCGATATCCTATAGCGAATTATATATAAATACTAAACTACATTACGATGTAATAGTTTATATAGAACTAATTTAGGATATAGATGTAACTTGTTTTAAAAAATTGTAATTTCATAAAATTAAAGCCCAAGTGATTTATTTATATAACTTGCCCAATTTTATACCAATAAAATTATTTTTCTAAATTGTTGTATCATCACTACTTATATTATTATTATTGTTGTTGAATAGTTATAGTAGTGTTTTCTAAAGAAATTTAATTTTCATATATTATCGCTATAAAAGAATTATATAAATAGTTAATCATATATTATTACTTTAGAAAAATAATTAATTTTTAAATATATTACTAAAAAAGTTCATCTAAATTAAATGCATAAATATCATTAAATAAATGTATAAAATGCATCAAATTAAATACACTCTTTTTTAATGGATGATTTTACAATTTTAAGCTCGTTATTTCTTTTATGTGGTTCTATCTGTTTGTTAATACAACAATATATTATATCAAAAGAATAAAGAAAACCTTATAAGTTATGCTGATTTGATGAGTAGCACTATAGAGTCTATAGATGCTATCAGTAATCACTAATAAATTAAAGATAAACGGAAAATCCAACAAACACCACTGTTAAGCAAAACAAACAAAAGTTAGATTTTCACATGCTAAAAAAGTTGATGATCACTTCTATACGAAAACATGCACTAAAAAGTCTATAGATATAACAATACAATTCAATTAATTTCTATATAATATGCGCATACACATATAATACAAAGTCTATAGATATAGAATAACATACTAAATCGTTATGTTTTATATTCTTAAGAATATTAGTTACATGTAAGCTAAAAAATATTGGTCCATAAATTATTAATGGATTTAATTAACATATTTCTTAAAAACCCACATTAAAATTATTAATTAAGAAATATAAAATATAACTTTTAATATACTTATTATACATTTACTAAAATAAAATATTTTAAAATTTTTATTAATAGTAACATTACATGTGCCCAGAACTAAACTCATTACTAATTAATCAAGGTAAGAAACGAAAATAACAATTAAAACAATAAAATAAGATAGAATCCGGCAAGTTGAGAATGTGTTCAATGTCCTTCTTTGCTTGTAAAAGAAAAAGCGAAAGACTATAAAATGATGAGAATGAGATGCTGGGAGGAAAGAAAGTGAGAAGGAAACACACACAACACAGAAACAGAGGGGTCCACCATCTTCTTCAGATAAGTGAATTCGAAGCTGAAGGCCTTCATCTCATAAAGCGAGGCAATAACCGCATTTTTCATTATTATTTTATTAAAAATAACAAAACTATAATTGAGACAGGAAAAAAAAAAATAGTACTATCTTTTACTGCTTTTTCCCGGGAAAATTAACAGCCTCCAGTCCTCAACTTTTGATTTCTTCTTCTTCTACTTCTTATTCTGAGAAATAATTCACGACATACACTCCAACTTTTTTTTCTTTTATTTTTTTGGGGAGGTTGAGATGGATGATCAACTACCACGGTCTTCATCTTCAACGGTATCTCCGCCACCGGCTTCTTCTCTAACCTTCAACAAGTGCCACGTGGACAGAATGATCAACTCCTCACACTACTGCTCACCTTCTAGAACCATCTACTCCGACAGGTTCATACCGAGCAGATCTGCCTCCAAGTTCGCCTTATTCGACATACCTGCTTCGCCGACCTCCGCCGCCTCGGGAGTTTCACCGCCGGCGGCTGATGGCAGGGAGGACAGCTCCAGTGCTTACACCATGCTGTTGAAGACTGCCTTGTTCGAACCCGACGCCGCCGGAGTTCCGGTACCGGTGACACCAGAGAAGAGGAGCTCGTCGGCCTCCGTGATGACGATTTCAAGCCGGAACATATTCCGGTACAAGACGGAGACTCGGCAGTCCTTCCACTCGCTTTCGCCGTTCATGTGCGACGATGCGGTCCCCGGCGTTAATCACTGCCCTGTCAAGGCTCCTAGGAAGGTTCCTCGGTCGCCGTATAAGGTCAATTTCGTAATTTAATTGTTTTTGCCACATCCTTCACTATCTTTTATTTCAATGATATGTGAAAATTCTGATATTTTGGTGGTGTAATTTTTGAAAGGTTCTAGACGCGCCTGCGCTGCAAGACGATTTTTATCTGAATCTAGTGGATTGGTCTTCGCACAACGTGCTGGCGGTTGGTCTTGGTAACTGTGTTTATTTGTGGAATGCGTGTAGCAGCAAGGTGAGTGAGTTGTTTGAATGTAGTTCCAGAACAATGCATGTTCTCTTTTCTGTAAATTTTGATTGTTTTAAGGAAATGATTGGTATTTGGGGCGAATTGCAATCTTCTTCTTTTGTTCGGTGCTATGTGCAGGTAACTAAATTATGTGATTTGGGGATTGACGACTGCGTTTGTTCAGTTGGCTGGGCTCAACGGGGTACCCACCTTGCTGTTGGAACTAGCAATGGAAAAGTTCAGGTGAGAGTTATTGTGCTTATCACATTCAAAGGAGTGTATTTGATGAGTACTCATAGTAATTGGATTCGACCATTCTTTTAATTCCTTTGTGCTTATAGTTTCTTATGAGTTATGATGTTTACTTAGCCCCTCAGATTCACTTATGAGTTATGATGTTTACTACGCCTCTCAGATTCCACTACTAGTCTCTCTCAAATAAACATAGTTTTCCCTTTCTTTTCGGCTTTAAGAAGGAAGGTTTCTGTATACGAATGGTGATAACATGTGATAGCTTGCAGGCGGAGACTAGCAAAATAGCACCATAATCTTTTAGCATTGTAGTTGTGGTTGATTAGCATTTTTTTTAAAAGTTGAGACTTCAATTTGTTTGGTATGACACCATCTCCAGGGAAGAATGAAATTTGGCAAAAAGTAAGTGAGCATCAGCGCAAAGTTAAAGATGAAGATGCAATCTTTCATTAGGTCAAAACAAATATCAAGAAATCAAGAACAAGCTGTAGTGGATGGATGTGGTTGAATATATAGCTACAGAAGGATGCCAATTAATGGCCAGACATCCTGAAGCTGAACTCAGCTTCTCTAGAGGATTTTAGCTTTCCTGGGTGTTTTATTAGCTTTAACAAGGAAACCGGTATCAAAGTTAAAGCAATTAAGTTCATAATTTTCTAAATTATGTAGAATGGAAAGGAAATATTTTCAATATATTAAGGAGAGAAAATTATGTTAAGCTAAAATACTTTATAGAGAACTCATCACTTTTAATGCTAAATGGGCCATTTTTTTAATATTAATGTTTTCGTTTTTTGTGTATATAGATGCGTTCTTAACTAATCTCTATTTCTTTCATATAATGTTTATGCCATGCCTTGTCCTTGAATTTTAGTTCTTGTCATGCCTCCATGTCCTAGCTCATGTTGTGTTATGTTGTGTTGTGTTGTGCTGTGCCTGTTTCTGTTGCTTTTATCTGTTCTTCACATCATTCTTTCCTTCCTTGATCGTAATACATCCAAAGAAGGGATCAGATAGTTCCTTTCCCCTCTTTTTAAGGAATTTATTTGGCTTCATTGCACCCTTTGAAATAAAAGGGTGTTATAATGCCAGAAAACTATTTATTATAAAGGGTACTTTCTGATATTAGGTCATTTGGTTGACATTGGTCTGATTGTACACGACTTGGATGCTGCTATTCATGCAACTCCGTGAGTCAGCTGTTCAAGATAACCCTCTCCAGAAAGCTAGGTTGAGGGAGAGCCTCCACTGTAAAGTGGGTTATATACAACTCATGCTCCTCTGTCAAACCTGATTTGGTTTAAAAGAGCAGTCATTCCTTACTGATGTATAGTCATAGTAATCTTCGATATTAATTAATGTTGACTGGAATCTGCTCGTAAGAAGGGAGAGAGTTTACTGTGTCTAGAGTTTGTATTGCAAGTTGCTACCAGCTGACGTGCGACTTGTGTGTCAGTATATCATTTAACAAATGGATCAATAAGCTTTCTCATCTATACTGTCTATGGTGGAAAATATTAAGTATGGTAATGTGTGTGTTAAACTGTTAATTGTATGATTATAATTCATGATCTTAACTTGTCACCTTTGAGATTCTACAGATCTAGAAAACTTATCCTTTCACAACAGTGGGTCAAAGAAACAGTGGCTTCAACTTTGGTAACTTCATTTAGACTGATTCATCCAAAAAACTTCCAAGAATCTTGGAGTCAAGTTGACTTTAACTTAACTGTTTGGGGTTATTATGTCTTTATTTCCTACATCGATCCCTGTAACTTGCTGAGTTCCCTTTATCTCTGTTATGAACTTAGGTGCTCTCTTTCTATACTAAAGCTTGCCGTGCCTGCATCTGACTAATATCCATGTAGATTTGGGATGCAGCTCGATGTAAGAAGATAAGATCGATGGAGGGTCATCGTTTACGTGTTGGAGCCTTGGCCTGGAGTAGTTCTCTTTTGTCCTCAGGCGGCCGGGATAAGAATATATATCAACGAGATATAAGAGCACAGGAAGATTTTGTCAGTAAACTTTCGGGGCACAAATCAGAGGTGAGACACTTTTTTCCTACTCAAGCTTTTTCTGGTCTAACCAAACTACTGTACATGGTACTCTATTCTACATAATACTGACTTTTTTTTTTCGATTATGGTTTAGGTTTGTGGACTGAAGTGGTCATATGATAACCGTGAGTTAGCATCCGGAGGAAATGACAACAGAGTATGCACTTGCAAACTTTATCATTTTTATGAGATATCCAATTGTTCTTATCTTTTACCTCTTGTTCACTGGTATTCATATTATTTCTTGGATTTGCAGCTGTTTGTTTGGAATCAACATTCAACCCAGCCTGTCCTTAAGTATTGTGAGCATACAGCAGCTGTTAAAGCAATTGCATGGTCTCCTCATATTCATGGACTTCTTGCATCAGGAGGAGGAACTGCAGATCGATGTATTCGATTCTGGAATACAACTACAAACTCACACTTAAGTTGTATGGACACTGGAAGTCAGGTAAAGCGACATTTGGAACCTGCAAGATACATTTGAAAACACTATTCTAAATGCTAAAATGGTGACTGGGTTAGAAAAGAGTCCAGTAACTTGGTTCAGAAATATGGACCCCAAGTTGGATATGGCTCTCTGTTAGGGCAATCTTAGTAGATTTTGCATGTGGGGGTTGATATGTATTATTAGGCTATGGTAGTTTCTTAAACTAGATTTCGCTAAGAGATACCATTTTGTGTGCTTAGTTTATATAGCCAGTTTCACAGCTGTTGTTTAAAGAATGGACATTGCGTACGCCCATTTTTTCCATGTTCAAAAATCTTTATATAATGGGATGATGATGTTCAAATTCTATGCTGCTTAGTCAACAAAGCTTAGACACCATGTCAACAAATCTTTAAAAGCTTACCTTGTCTAGGGAAGGCTTATAAGTGACTGTATTACTTCTCTAGTTCACGTATATCATAACTATGGGATCCAAACTAGTGAAATAAGATGAACAATCCATGGGGTACAATGAATATCATGATTTGCTTTATGATTTCGGAATAGGGGAGACGTTACAAGTAACTTCAATGTAGTGTTCCTTACACAGTTATAAAGTTGTCAATAAATTTCCTAATAAAAATAAATTCTGGTCAGTGACCATTCATAACTGTGAAAGTTGGCTGCATGAGTTTTCATTTGACTTTATCAAAAATTGTTTTCAGATTTTGTGGTATTTGTCTTCACATATTGAGAGCAGGATAAAGTGGCCATCCTGCTATGATTTTTCTCTTTTATAACCACAAATAAAATGATGTAAACTGATGTATATGGCAGGTTTGTAATCTTGTTTGGTCAAAAAATGTCAATGAATTGGTAAGCACACATGGATACTCCCAGAATCAGATAATAGTTTGGAGATATCCGACCATGTCGAAGGTAAAACAATATAATATGCGACAAGTTATATCTCATATTTTTAGTTAATGTAAACAAATTTATTTGACCATTTCGATGTCTTTTGCTGCAGTTAGCAACTCTTACAGGTCATACATATAGAGTTCTTTATCTTGCCATCTCTCCAGATGGGCAGGTATTTCAGTTGTCCTTTCAATCTCTGCTACATGACTGAGTAAGCTGGAATTACGAAATATTTTTTATTACTGTGTTTTTATTCATGAGGGGTTCTACTGCTTCAGACTATTGTAACTGGAGCTGGAGATGAAACACTTAGATTTTGGAATGTATTTCCTTCCCCTAAATCACAGGTAACTTATTCATTAGAAGATAGAGGGGAATAAATTGTTCTACTATCCACAGTTACCTATTTACATTTGTGAAGATATTAGTGTTAATCATACTTAGAATTGTCTCTATTCCCTTGTATATGACTGAGGATACATGAAAATCACTTTAATGTGTTTTTAGCAAAAGGCCACAATATCTTTTCCGTTTCATTATGTTGTCTTTGTTCTTTGAGAATGACTTGTAATTGAGTTCTGCATTCTTGAAAATGACTGCCACCTGTCTACCAATTCTTATGATTATTTTTGTTGTTGTGATTAACTAATTGTCAAATTGATTTAACCAGAACTATACCTATATATTGCCACAAATTTAATCTGAAATTTCTTGTCAACCACTTTTAACTTCATTGGTTTCATATATATATATATATATATATATATATATATATATATATATATATATATATATATATATGTTGGTGATAATTCATATAGCTATATTTTCACTAAAAATATGTTTCAGAGATGGTTTAACAACTATTCCTACCAACTTGAGTAAGGTGCTCTAGTGATGAATTCAGTTTGGTAGTTCGTTAGTTCATGTATAGAGTATTTCATGCATAGAGTATTATATATAGAGATAGATGACAATTGTTTTTTTTCCCCACTGTTTCTGTTAAATTATTGATATATGTATGCGGCTATTGTTGCAGAATACTGACAGTGAAATTGGAGCTTCATCTCTCGGAAGAACAATTATAAGGTGATTGCACCTGCCGTTTTGACCCATTTTTGTTACATTTTTTTATTGCTGTGAGAAAGCAAGTTTAGAAGAGAACATCATTCTGGAAAAACTTTGCGTGTGAAGAAAACAGAGCAGATTTATACTTATCAGAAAGGTGCTATGGCTGCTGAATGCTGATGGTGTGATATCCCTGCCTTTCATGCGAAGTCTCATTTTATTTTAAAAAGAAGAAAATAAAAGGAGTCATTTTCTTGACTTAGATTTATAAATGTGCTAAGGGGATTGTAACGGCCTTTGTATATAACTATTCTTTCTCAGGAGAGGTGTAACGACAATTTTTTTCCCCTAATGCAATTATTTTTTATTGTTTTAGAAAGTTATTTTGAAACTCTGGATCAACTATAGGCAACTTACTGTTATTTCCAATGAAAGGGTAGTAGAAAAATTCAACTTGGTTAGTGATAGGCCGACATGGGTGTGTGTTTCGCGAGATGGATTAACTATATTAAGTGGACCGAATGGCTTTGGTTGCTGCCTACAATAACATAAGAAAGAATCTGTCACCAAAAAGAAAAAACATAAGAAAGAATCGCTGGTATTTTGTCTTGGTTGTGTAAAGTCACATAAATCACATAAATTTATTTGTATAATAAATAGTTAAAAACTCATAACTCATCAATTAACCACGTTTTAGAAACCAATATGAGTATGACACTGCTTCATGTCAAAATTGAAAACGACGGACGCTATTCATGAAGAAAAGAGAGTAAGGCGATTGCGAGTTGTCTAAAAGAAGGGTCTTGTGTATTTAGTTCGCCAGTAATCGTAGAGTTGCCTTAGATATGGTTTCTC